>NC_090733.1:156964411-156981911 GCF_036898095.1 Palaemon carinicauda | reverse complement strand
TAGACAGAAGTTTCGAACACAGCAATCGCGATGTCATTCTCTCTGACGGGGAAGGAATAGAGCGAAAAATACCAAGGGCAAGAGAGTGATGGATTGTATGATGAATATGTTAGGAAGCTACTATAAGATGTATCATGCTTTGGGTATCATATTACTTTTTTCTTTCTTCACACACACACTCACAAACACACACACACACACACACACACACACACACATATATATATATATATATATATATATATATATATATATATATATATATATATATATATATATATATATAAATATATATATAGTGTCCCAAAACGAGGTATACACTCTTTGACTTCGAATAGCTAATAAACTTATTTTTTTCTATTTCAAATTTGATTTTGGAGTAAGAACGGCGGATACTGGGCTTACGTTCGAGCAAAAAAATAATTTGTTCTGAAAGCATTCTGGAAATGTGAAAAAAAAGCTGAAGTGCAAAGACGATTTACGAGTGAGTTCCACAGAAATGCCCCAACACGCGTCACCATTTCACGAATCGTAGATAACTTTGAGAATCATGGGACCATCCAGTGCATGAGAAAAGGACATTCATGACGAAAAAGAACATCGCCAAGCCCAACTAAAGAGCAAGATGTTATTGCTAATGTTCAGAATTCCTCACGAAAATCTGTTCAACTGTCACGTGAAACAGGTATCCCAAAATCAAACATCCATCGCATTTTGAAGCGTGGGCAGCAGAAAACCTAAAACAATTGACGAACTTAAGAGAGGCAATTGAAGAAGAATGTGCTCAGATCCGAGAGAAATGCTACTAACAATTTGTAGTTCCATATTTTCACGATGCGAAAAGTGTATTGAGCAGAACGGCACCCTGTTAGAACACTTTATGTGAGCTGATCTTTTTTATTTTAACATTCTCAAATTTCTTCATGTATCCTTACTTTTTCACAGTGAACTCTCAGAATCTTTAGATATGTATTATTTCTCTCCTATTAATCTGTTCTCCACGTTAATATCAATAAATTGAACACATTGTA
The DNA here is from genome assembly GCF_036898095.1 of Palaemon carinicauda. Taxonomy (NCBI): domain Eukaryota; kingdom Metazoa; phylum Arthropoda; class Malacostraca; order Decapoda; family Palaemonidae; genus Palaemon; species Palaemon carinicauda. The sequence continues at coordinate 156,980,880 of NC_090733.1, read as the reverse complement.
ACAATCCAAAGAGTATACATTATTTTGGGACACCCTATATATATATATATATATATATATATATATATATATATATATATATATATATATATATATATATATATATATATATACGTATCTACATATATACATACATATCTATGTATGTATGCATTTTGGAGTGAAAATTAAAGTGTTTCCAAATAAGTAGTCTTGCGTCACAAATGAAAATAGATAGTCTATATGCTCCATTAATGCAGTAAACCAAACAGAATTATGCTTTGAATTACAGGCAAGGATAATTTGCATATGACTAAGTCCAATTTGTAAGATTCATTCCAACCTTCCGACATAGCCAATATTTGACCTGAATCCTTGGGAAAAATTTAAATGTTTTTTTTTTTTTTTCTGTGAAAATAGCATGGCATCCTTCTCGCTATGACACGGCCCTTGCCTCTTAAATTCATATTTTTTTTCATTCAATCGGCTGGGAATGGAAGGCGCTGTAACTTATTTTTATTAAGTGTTCATGTAATTTTTTTATTCAATGTGTGATATTGATATTTTTCTAATGTTTATTATTCATTTCAGTTATTGCTTCGTTCATTACCTTGTTTCTTTGGTAAACTGTGATGGGCTAGAATTTATGAATTATGAATTCTGCAGTCATGAAACTTAACTTTCTTTGGATTAATCATCTTTCCTTACTCCAAATGTATTAAATCTGGAATACGAGAACATTTTCTCTCTCTCTCTCTCTCTCTCTCTCTCTCTCTCTCTCTCTCTCTCTCTCTCTCTCTCTCTGCTGTTATTTATATTCCGAAAATAACAATTTCATAAAAAATGTATGAAAAACATTGTCATTTTCATGTTAAAGTTTAAACTTATAAAGGCAATAAAGGGCTAGAAATCATCAACAATTTCTCCATATCTCATTTTTTTTTTCGATAATTTTCATGGCTTATTTCCTGAACTGTATTAGGCAGCCGGGTAATGTGTGTTTTTCATAAATTATATTTTTTAAAAAGAAATTAGTAATTACAGCTTCACTTATTTATGATAAACAAAGACGTATTCTGAAGAATCATCATGATCAGGAAACAACTTTGACTATATGAAGACAAAATATAACTCCCTTCTTTTTTTCTTTTTTTTTTTCTTTTTTTTGGGATTTCGCGTTATAATACGCTAGGGAAGTTATTTCACACATCGGGGCTTCAAGAAAGTTTTTTTTTGTGAAACAATCAAGATCAAAGGTGTCTGGAAATTATATCTTTTTCGTCTAATAAAAGTTGGAGTCATCAGATCTTTGATCTTTCCTAGTGGAGAATGAAAATCGTTATTTTTTCCTTCTGAAGAGTAGATAGTGCTCTCTCTCTCTCTCTCTCTCTCTCTCTCTCTCTCTCTCTCTCCTCTCTCTCTCTCTCTCTCTCTCTCTCTCTCTCTCTCTCTCTCTCTCTCTCTCTTCAATAAAATTGGATTAAATATTCTAAATTTTTAGATATGCTTGATTCCTCTTTACAGACGGCCGAATATGGTGTTGATAACACTTTTACGTTTATTAGGTTTATCAAGGGAAATTTTTGGCAGAATAATAGAATGCATAAAGCAGGGAAAATAATCTAATTAGATGTTAGTGTATACATGTTCAACAATTTTTTTTTTATTGCAAATGGGAAAATTCAAATGCTAAAAGGAAATCCAAAGGGAAAACAAACACCAGCATTACGGTAAATGAAAAAAAAGATAAGTTGAAAGATTCAAATTCAGGAACTGTCCTTTTGTTGGATTTTTTCATTTGAGGATTTTATGAAATGATTAACGATATATACTTTTTTTTATTTATAAGTATTCGATGAATGTACAAATGACAGGCTTTATGTAAAGTAATATAGCGATTTCGAAGATTTTATTAACGTGTTTTCTTCGAACTGAATAATCAAAAAGAGAGTGAGATTGATAGGTTATTCATGATTAAAACGCAAATGAAGGAATACGATTGCATATTATTGCGACCAAATTATTGGATATCTGATTGTGAAGATAAGTATGGCAAAACTATTGACGAGTTATAACCTTGGTAAGAGGATTTGAAATTATTATGAAAATGATCTTGCAAAATAAGTAGGTAAACATGTAAGTTTATTATCAAAATCATCAACACTGTTTACTAAGAATAAAACCTGGAGAAACCTCCTATTGGGCTAGAATAATTATGCTAAATTGAAGTTAATGTTACAGTAAATATATCCATTTATGAATATATATATGAGTTGAAATCCTTTTACGGTTTTAAAGTTCCCTGCATTATAGGGCGACATATAGTTTTATTGGTGGACTGAGGATTTATTTATATGTCATTGTCTAATATAATTAAAAATGGAAATAACTCTTATGTTACAGCATACAAGTCCTCAAGAGAATATGTAATCCGATTGCATCTTATCATTTGATTTCATGTTTCATGAACAATGTAATTAACCATCTAAGGGAGGCATACAATTTATATCCATAAATATCACATTTCGTTTTAGTAAACAATTTATTCATATGTGTTAATTCATTTGTTCTTGATGAGCTTGTCTTGCACAAAAGGGTAGAAGGTCGAAATGTTAACAATTACAACTTATGTAATATACTTTTGAAACATTTGTGTATTTAGTGAAGGCAAATAAAATTAAATCCTGTTATAATGAAAATTATGTAGACCACATCAAAGCTGTTGACATCCTGCCACAAAAGAAAAATCCTGAATCATAAACAGTTCACAGATGATTATAAAGGCCAATACTTGCCATGCGCATTTGTAACTCTTATTGACCGCGAACATCGACAAAGGGTTATAAATCTCGTTTTATGAAGAGACTCATCCAACAAACAGAAAGCGCAATATCCGTGATCACTTGGCTATAAATCAGAGGAATGGCACTGCAAATTTTCATTTCAGTTATTCATAAATCACTGTCAGGAGAGCACATAAATAATATGATTTCAAATAGGAAATTGGAAAAGTTATTAAAAAAAAATCATGATGGAGACCGTTAGTCTATTGAAAATTTCAACAAGTAAATGTTAAGGTTAATGATAATGATAATATTTATTAGCATTATTATAATTCAACAGCCTTTACCAGGTCCCTAAATTTCGATAACGAAAACTAATATAAAAGTCAATAATTGAGTAATCATTGTTTTAAAAATGTCAGAAAGAATAAGAAGATTTGTGATAGATATCATTTTACTAACAGATCATTCAAGCAGATTAAATTTAGTTAACCCTGAAACGTATGATTAAAGATATGATTAAGCATATTTCTTTACAGCTTACATTGATACAAAGCAAACCATGACAGTGCCATTTGGTTGTAAAGCTTTAGGACTCCGAGATTTCAAATTCTATTCTTTTACTTTGTGGCTATTTTACTGCATATTACCAAAATTTGTTTCTAAGCTAGTAAAAATATATTTTCGTTAGCAAACTCCGAGTGATACATGATACAGTATCTAATATAAACTGCCTGAGTAGATATCTAATTCAGCTCTCTTTCAATATTCATTGCATTGCAAGGCAATCAGTGGAAGACTTTTTTGATTTGGGATAACAACAAAATAATTTTTTATATTATTTATTTTAATTTTAGAATTTCACGGAAGAATAGAGCAAGTAAAATCAATTTGATCTTGCCCTGAGGTAGAGGTATAAGACTACTACCACTGCATGTCCTGCGTGTCGTAGAAAGCGACTAAAAGGACAGCTGCTGCGTTGCAGTCTTGCTTTTTAGCAAAAGGCTATGTCCACTGATGATAACCGATGAAATTGCTGCCTTGTAGTTCGACTATTAAGTTAAAGGGTAAGGCCATCGCCAATAACGGCGGTTGATGGTTGCATGGGTATGTGATCGTAAAAGCTCTAGTCCAAATTATGAAACAATGCCTTATGAAGCAACCGACCCCTTAATGTAGGGATAACGGTGGGAATGAAGAAGAAGAAGAAGAAGAGGAATCGGCTTAATCATTATGTTTATTACTTGTTTTGACTAAGGGAAAACCAATGAACAGATATAAAATCCTTTTAAAATACGACGTCAACGAAAAAGACCTGACAGATGTTGGCCTAGTTCTTGGAATAAAGTTATGGGATCAATGGCTGTCAAAAACAGAGATTATGAAGAATGCGTGATCTCTTTCTATATTTCCATGATGGAAAAAAAAATGGGGAAAGAAAATATAGGCTGATATCATATGATGTTGTACTTAGTTATATATATATATATATATACATTGGCCATTGTCTCCAGTAAAACTACATCCTGAAACTATTTTTTATAAAGTATTAAAGATAAATGGGAAAAGCAAATACTGACTCATGCCGTATGATGTTTATACCGAGCTAAATATATACATTGGTCATTGTCTCCGGTATTGTTACATCATGCAACTATTTTTATAAAGTATTATCGATACCTTTACTTGAACTTAGTATTGGTAAGATTTGGAAACTTGAAAAAATACAGCATCGCATCTTGATTCGGAATTGATATTTAATTTTCAACATATTGTTTAGATTATTTTAAACTTGTCGTATCAATAGCTATTTTCATAATTACTTTTACTAGAACTGCTGTCTTACTCGGGTTTATTGATATTCTTTGCATATTGCTAATACGTAAATGTTTGTAAAGATACAGATAACCGAGGGAAAGATATCAATGCTAATATTTTATAGGTAAACAGTATCTATTAAATTATTCATGATGTTTTTTTACTGATAGATTTCAAATACAAACGGTTAAATCGTTATGTGCAAATACAGATAACTTAAGTACTCAGTTTAAAAAAATCAACGTTTTACTTTCTATAATATATTCATTGAATAGCTATTTGAGATTCTTTACCATGTCATTAAAGAGCTTAAACGTAGCATTGAATATATACGGGCACAAATCATTCAACTGAGGCCAGTAACGAATCAAGACATCCTGGTTTAGATCCCCCTGTTTGCCAACCTTGTAATTTTCTTTCGTGTTTATCAAATATGTCATCAGCCAAGCTGAAGAAGGAAAGAACATGAGAACGCCATTAAAAATATCAAAAGACTCAGCGACGTTTACTTTTATCAGAGGTCTTTGGAAGTTGAAAGAACCCGATATCAAAGTTTATCCACAGATCATACCTTGATCGTCCAAGCTTTACTTGCGGGTCATGCTTTGATCGTCTTAGATACACATTGGGCCGCTAAAAATTATCTTCACCTTACACACACATATCTCTCTCTCTCTCTCTCTCTCTCTCTCTCTCTCTCTCTCTCTCTCTCTCTCTCTCTCTCTCTCTCTCTACACACATATACGTACAGACATGGTTCACTTATAGAAGATCTCAAGTATAGTTTTACAGGTTTGCTCAAATAACATTTGCAATATACTTTATGGGATGTTTACCTTTTTTCATCTATTTCTTGGCATGAACATGTTCCACCAAAGAACCATGAAAAATACTAGTTTCTTTATTCCCATAATAATCAGAAGACATTAAAATAGGATCTTCGTCAATGTTATGAGTATTTCCAAAAAAAAAGGAAAAAAAATATATTTTCCTTAGTCAATTAGTCGTAATTCTCATGAACAGAAAATTGTTTAATTGATATCAGAAACCAATAACACCAAAACAATGCGAAAATTATCCTTTTTCACTCCATAATAATGCCGCTAAACAGACGAATGAAGTAATTTAAAAAGAGAGAGAGAGAGAGAGAGAAATGCTTAAGAAACAGAGATGCTGTAATTTATATTATAAATACAAGTACAGTAATACAGTTATTTATCAAACGTTGAGCGATTTTTTTTATCATGTAGTAATGATGTATCTAGCATTTCCCAAGACGGCCATTAAGAAACAGGAAGAAAATTGCTTATAGAGAAAATGGAAGGGACTTCAAGCATGCATAATGAACCAGTATCTATCCCTCTAATCACTCCATTCATGCAATATAATGTAATTTTAAAACGTGGGACTCTCATGCATGTGAAATTATGCATGCAAGAATCCATGAGCAGTCCATTCCATAGAAGAAGTGCAAGAACTAACATGTCTTCTTATCGTTTTGAAAATTATTCACACAGGATAAGTTGCTCCCACTGTTTGAATTTCTTTTATTTCATTTTGTTTTTCAACTAACTTAGGACATGACAGAAAATGATATTTTTTTTATTTTTTTATTTAAACATGTTAAGCATTAATGTTAGTCATATAGAACACTGAATCCAAGATAATAATCCTCTTAAAAAGTTCAGAAACGCCGCTGCATAACTATTACCATTTAAAACTGATATAGGCATCACGCAAAAATACATTACTTTGATCCAGATAACCTGCTTTCGAGAGGTTACCCCATACATTAATGATGATAGACGAGAATAAAGAAAACCTTAGTGATTTTGAGGATCTTTCACATCCCTCTAGCAAGCGTTTGGGAGCTCTTATTGGGCAATTGGAATATATAGCATACTCATGTCTGCGCTTTTGGAATTCGTATTATCATAAGAAGGATATATGTGTAAATTACATTTCTTAAAGTAGATGTCTTGAAATTTAATAATTAAAATAAATTCTATGAATGTAGATGTTTGTTTTTCTAAAACGTAGCAATGGGTTTTATTTAACGTTCTTGAGTGAAGTTGATTCTGGCTCAGGCTTAGAGGGAGGTCAGTACCATAGGTGCAAAGCTCTATTTTCCCCCATTTTTTTTCTTTTTTTTTTGGGGGGGGGGGAGATCCCGTCTCTTTGATTTCTTAGAATAAGACGTACTGCTGTATTTCATTCCTTTTCATCTGACCTGAAACTTTGAATAAAAACGGTCTTCTCGTGCTAAAAACGTATAATGAAATATTTTTGCAGTCTGCAACTCCCCTAAAGAAGTTCTATTTTATTCACTATATTGATGGAAAAAAAAAAATAACGTGGTAATAAAATTCGTATTGATATTTTTATCAGTATCGTTATTGCTTCCCCTACTTCATCCTCATTATCATTATCATCATCATTGTTAGTGCAGTGCAGAACAAAGGCCTCAGACATGTCCTTCCACTTGCGTCTTTTATGATCTTTCTGTGTCAGTCCACACCTAAAAACTTTCTTATTCATCAGTCTATCGTCTTCTCTTCCTTTTCCCTGCTTCTTTTGCAATCTCTAGGGATCTAATCTGTTATTCTTTATTTCTAATGTCCATTTATTATATATTTTTCCCCTACTGAATCTTTCCTAAATATGATACGCATTTAAAAATCCCAAGAAATGTACAGATGATATACCTAACTGTCAATGATAACCCTCCCGGGGTTTAAATGTAAATGATTTTCTTACAAATTACTTGAGGGATTATGGAATCCAAAGCGAATCGCCGTTGTTGAATAAAATCAATTATAATAGTTATTATAGTTTCCTTTCTATTCATTTCAACATGTCCAATTATAACTTTAGACTTTCCCCTCCCCAGAAGTTTTTATAATTCACGAAAGTCTGATGATTATTCAAATCTGTAAAAAGCCGATTAGTGTTTGTTAATGGTGATTGGTTATTCCTTACAAATTACTTTGAAGGAGTAATTTTCACATTATGAAATATATCTTGGCCAAGTTCATTTTGTTTCCTTGTTAAATTTTATGACTAACTAGTCCATATGATGAAAACTTGAAAATATATATATTTTTTAAAATGCATTTGAATTAGATGAAAGTTCTTCCGATAAAGGAGAAATGAGTCAATAAGATATAAAGAATTTATTCATCAATTAAATGTTATATTTTAGAATACATATGGAAGAATTATAATAATAACAACAACAACATAAGTAATTTTGATAGTAATAATATCATATCCAAAGGAGATGTTTTACAATGGGTATATCGGTATTTGTCTTATGATAACGAACCGTTTTTGGATAAAGAAGTTTCTTACCACCAGGTGTGTTCGAGATCTTGGTAAAGAAGGGATACTCGAATTGATGGGTTATAAATGAATGATATATTTTCCCCAAATAATTGTTTAGATCCTAAGAGTTTTTAGAATTAATTATATTTCTTCATGAAGGGTTTTAGACTAACTGGAGTTTGAAATGTCCTCAGAGAGAGAGAGAGAGAGAGAGAGAGAGGAGAGAGAGAGAGAGAGAGAGAGAGAGAGAGAGAGAGAGAGAGAGAGTGGGGTAACTAGATATACGAATAATACCAATTATGGGCAAGATAAGGCATGGCAAGTATATTTTCTTTGATTGATTAGTGGGTAACATTATAAGCCAATGTATAACTCAACGTAGGTCTTCGTTATGTTCTAATTACGTGTCTAAGACATTATGTGACTTTCCTATTTATATCGCATGCCTTTCTCCCCCATTGGGTCTTTGCGTTATTAGGCGTAGGAGATGATGATGATGATTTATATCGCATAACTGCCGGACCACGGGGATGAATAAGGAAGCCTCGGTAGTTTGGTAATTGAGATATTCCCTTGCTCTCCAAACTATAATAAGCATACGAAAATAATGATCCATCTACTTTTTTTATTTTATATTGCGTAGAAAAAACATATATATATATATATATATATATATATATATATATATATATATATATATATATATATATATATATATATTAAAACAAATCCTTCATTCCAATATATAAATATGCTGATTTTTCATTGTATGGATCAGAAAACTCCAAATCAATCAATCAATCATTGTATTGATTTATCAAGTTTAATTTGCTTAATATTTGCATTTGTATTTTATTTCCGGGAGTTAGCCTATTTGATTCTGCAACTCTCAGGTGCGTTCTCAGTTAGTTTGCAGCAGTTTTCATTTATTTTGTTTTTCTTGTAGAAATCTAGAGCTTTTCAAATGTGGGTTAACTCAGAATAGTTCAAATTAATTGACATTTTATTTCCAAATTAGAAAAGATTTTGTACTTACTCAATAAGTAATATTTTTTTAATGCTTTGGGAAGTGAATCTGTTTGAGAAAAAGAAAATAAAAAGAAAAAAGAATTAATGACAATCTGTATAGATGGAAAACGTCCTTTGGTCTTGACATTTCTTTGTGACAATATTTTGAAGAAAATGGCTATTTAATCAATAGGGTTATTCTCTCTAGACAATTTATTAAGAAAAAATATGAAAACAGAATTATCCCCTCTACATATACTTTGGATTCATTAGGAATATAGCACAAAATACGTTTTATTGTTAAATATAATAAATACTGTATATCTACCCAAAGAAACGTGTAAAGTGTGTGAACATTCGCTCGTATCTGGAAGCTACGTATATATATATATATATATATATATATATATATATATATATATATATATATATATATGTGTGTGTGTGTGTGTGTGTGTATATGTGTGTATGTATGTATGTATGTATGTATGTATGTCTGTGGTAATCATCTTTTGTTAAGGTACAAGATAAATATTACAATCTTTTCCCATCTTTTTATGCTGTTTTTAATCTTGGGTAAATACAGTTACATAAGCTATTGAAAGAGAAAGAAATAGAGCTATCCAACAGTTGGTTATTACGATGCCATCATTTACCGAGAATTATGTAATTTCGTATCATGAATCAGTCTTCCTTTGGTGATTTTCTTTCAGCATTTGTGTTGCGTAAGATGACATTACCATTCACAAAGAAACCCTATATCAACAGCCCGTGAAAGAAAAAATTGTCGACCATAATGTTTACCTGTGTGACCATAGAACATCTATCATTGTCGTGGGAGGAGTGACCAACGATTACTCACTGGTTGCTATCTCTGCTCTTTAATGCTCTTCATCACGCCACCTGAGCCTTATCTCTAGGGACCCATAGTTTACAGAGGTTCCTGATTTATGGTCCAGATCTTTAATGAAGGAGCACGGATTTATAGTTTTCCTCTGTGTTGATTTATATTGGCTTAGGCTCTTCTAATTGTTCGTTACGTTAATAGTGTGGATAATAGAAATTAGAAATTCTCCTTTATTAAACACTATTGCGGGTATGCGATCTTTATGTATGTTTACGTTCATTTATTTTTTATGAAAAAAACAAAAGTTCGGATATCATTTTTGCTTTTCGTTCACGTTGTGTGTAAATTGATTAAAAGAAACACAAGCCAGCAAAGTAACGGAAATGGAATCTAAAATTTTAAATCGCCTTCACTGTCTTATTTAGTTTATAGCTACCACGTACTTACAACAATATTTACTTGAATCATCTCACGGATATTATCCATTTGTCATTTCATACCTTACTTCTAACGTTAATATAATTTCTTGAGCCATTTTTAGAATCCATCTACATGAATTGTCGTAATATAATTTCAACATCTATCTTAACATTTATTTATTTTCAAGTTCAGATAACATTATATCTCAATCCCTCGGCACCTTTTCTTTATCACTATAAATTGTGAATGGAATTTATACTATGGTTGGAGGACATTAATTGTAATGTATATATATATATATATATATATATATATATATATATATATATATATATATATATATATATTTTACAACAACCATCAGGGAATGTCCTTTTTTTGTAATTTTTAAGTGATATCAGCAAATTGGATTCCTATTTTTATCTTCTGCATTTTTTGAGTCCTTTTGTGCATTTCTCTTTTTGTCTCCAGGAATACGTAAAAGTTTGTGATTAATCAAGGAAATTTTTTACTTATTTGAACCTTGTGACTGACAACACGTGACTAGGGTTCTGAAAGTGATACGATAATAACTTTAAAGATTGGGGAAGGGGGGGACTTTTTGAAAGTGAAATTACTTGATTTATTGCTGTTATGAAATACCAGCTGAAGAAGTCGTGCTCCAACAATATAAGAATTTGATGAGCTTATTTAAAACTTATTTTAGGCATGTTTTCATATACTTAGATATGGTTCTTTATTTATTTTTTTGTGAATAGATAAAACCATGCTACCTAGTGTGGATTATTGTGAAAGATCAAGACATTATAATTAATTGCCTTATAACATGCAGAAATATAATACTCGTGTGAACAGCAATCAATGATTTTTTTTTATTACTAATATGAACTCTACAGACCAAGTGAAATTATTGCATATATTTTTATGGTGATATATTGTGATTATATGCTGAAGAAATTATATATATATATATATATATATATATATATATATATATATATATATATATATATAAATATATACATATATATATATATATATATATATGTATATATATACATACATATATATATATATATATATATATATATATATATATTAGAGATGGTCTATGATAAAACATACTCTAAGGAAATCCCGCTTTTGTTAAGCTAAGGTTAGTAGTATATAATTACAACTAATTTATGGACTGATGCTTGTACCAGAGTTAGTGTAAAAATCATTTAAAAAAAAATAACGAAATTCCGTATAAGAAAATTAATGGGTAAAGATTTAGGGAATTGTTCAGCAAATAACACATTGATATATGCGGAACAGAAGTATTTATCAACAGGGAATTTTCATGAGTATAAGGATCCTATGGCAGAGCGCATTGGACATCAAAGTGTATTTAGGCCTTTAGGCCTTATTTGACAGTGTACATATATATATATATATATATATATATATATATATATATATATATATATATAGCAAATGCAGCCTTTTCTATTCCACTGCAGGACAAAGGCCTCAGACAGGTAACTATTCATGTCTGGAATTTGGCAATTTACAGTACTACGCTGACCACAGCGGATTGGTGATGGTGGGAGACTTTGGTCTGATCGCTAATAGCAAACCAACCTGGTATATACGGCCTTCATTAGTACAGCTTTGCTGATCATTGCGATGTACAAATCCTTTCTCCACGTTAAGGCATCCCTGCTCAGAAATAATATATGATATAATATATATATATATATATATATATATATATATATATATATATATATACATATATATATATGTGTATATATATATATATATATATATATATATATATATATACATACATACATATATGCAAATGTGTGTGTAAATATTCAAATATATATAAAAATTATACTTACAAATATAACTATTTTAAGAGTAAAATCTCTTCAGACTAGGAGGCCAGGATACGAAATAAGAACGGAAAAAATATTTGTCCTTCTTTAAAGGCAAAATTACATATTTCATCCCGAAAAAAAAAATTACCTACATCATACAGTAAAAGATAAAACTATTAAAATCCAGGAACCCCATCATAGCAGATAGCAGGTCTCCTTCAGCCGTTCTCTAGCTCTAGAAACCCGACGGCGATGCTGAAGTGTGCTGAAGGACTGAGTTTGTAAAACAACTAAGGGGTCATGGACAATGCTGCAGCAAAGAGAGCAAGGTTGAGGTGGGGGGGGGATTGTTGGACCTTTCCAGGAATTATAGGAGGATATGTAAAGGACAGCTTGTTTAAATTTGAAATGAAGTTGTGCTTTGTTCTGTTTTTCGTTTGCCTACAAAAGTACGTTCAGTTACGTTTGTCTTGCCCTTTTTTTTACAGAAATTTAATGGTATAAGTTTCTTGACTAGCTCGACATAATTAAATTTTAGGAGCAATAGGTATGTGACTATCATTTATCCAGAACCAAGTTTTATGTGAATCTCATTGTCAAGCTTAAACCAGGAGATAAAAAATCAAATATTAATTAATCCTTAACAGTAATTCATGAACTCTGTGATACAGAGACTTTACTTCCACCATGCATAATCCAGTAACGATGTTATTATTCAACAGCGAGGTAAATGTCAACGAGAAGTGAGGGGTTAGGGGTCGAAGGCCATACATAAATTTAACCTTTGCCATAACTTAGATACAAAATGTTTATTTGAAGAGCAGAATCGCATGTGGAGACTGATGTAGAAATTTAACTTTGTTCGTAATATTTGATCAATTGAAATTTGCCTTAAATAATCTGCCATTCAAGTCAATGTGCAAACTGAAGTCGATGAAGGTCTGATCTTAAGGACGATAGGCAACTAAGGAATTAAATCTCGTTATAACTTTTCAACTCTTTATAATTTATTTGTATGCGAATGGTCTGCATGAGACCAAAATTAAGGTCCTGGTAAAAAGTAAAGGTCAGATATAAGAAAAGGAATTCAGTTAATATTTTTTGTTTTTCTTATTAGGGTGGGGCGCCTCTGAAAACAAGAAAAGCTAATCGACAATGAATAAAAGTCCTTGTCCCACATCCTATACCAAACAACCTACAAATAAGAATTGCAGATTATCCCACATCTAAGTTACTTACAAAAAAAAGGAAAAAAAAAAAAAAACAGCAACAACGAGTCTGTGCCTGGCCGAAAGGGCCTGGCAATCTAAAACAACATCAGGTTTGATTACTGTTTGTTTGTTCGCTTGTTCGAAAGCATTTGCAAGATGTTACAAGTTGATTTTTAAACTATTTTTACGTATGATGTGAATTGATTGTTAATGGCAATAAGTGGAAAGATTTGGACAAGGCTCAAAAGTATATCTTATTGTCTCTTGAGACTCATCGCATGGCTTATATACTCTATTCTTACCTAAAACACAAAAGTAGGTTACACTTATTCATGGACTGATTGAGTATGTTGGTGAAAACGTGATCGAATTTTTTTTCTTTTTTTTTACATGAGCAAGAGATGAAAACATTCAAACTGGTTGTCGTGCAGGAGTAGCATTTTTGTTTAATTAAGCATAAAATTGCAAGTCTTACAATTCATGATATATGATAGCGCAGTAAGAAGAATGCTATTGTATAAATGACAACTAGGCATTAAGTCGGTTATGAATTTCTTAATTGTTTTACAATGCAGAAAAATCTGTTTGATGAAGGATACAATTGGTCGAAAATGCAAATCCAGTGTATTGAAAAGTATAAAATTAAATAATTGATCTTCAATTTTATATCTATATCACAGCTTCAAAAATTTTGAAATACTGCGGTTCAAGTTTATGGTAAATTAAGCAAGGAATAAATATTGTACTTTCTGATACAGGTAAATGGTTCATACACAATTAGTGTTTTGCTTTTATATTTCGAGAAAGATACAGACATCCTGAACTTACATAGACAATTACATAGAGTTTAGTAAATATAATTCATATGAATGATTTTAATTCCTTGTTGGGATTAATATTTTAAAGCTATTATGATAATCATAAAAGATATGCAAATGTTGCTGTGTAAACGTGTGGAAGATATTTGAGTAAAATACCTTTTACTGGTAATTGGGCATGAGGATAATATTTGCTGGAATATGGATAATATCACCTTATTAAACACAAAACCTCTGTACATGATGATCTTTAGATAAGGCAATTTCAAGTAGTTTTTCGAAAATAAAAACGTTACCAATAACGCCATTATAGAAAATAATGAAGGGTATTAAGTCCAAACATTTCTTCCCCGTCTATATTCTTAAAATTTAAATGTTTATTGGTTTTTAGTATAGAAGACGAATTCCTCTCTACTTGACTCTAGTTTGCTGGGTAGTATTCTTTGCTCCTCGTTATTTTCTCTTAATATTAATCATATGTTGTGTTCTATTACTTAAAAATCAGCTTAGTAAAAATAACCAGTAGGGTTTTGCAGTAACCAATTGGGCTTAAGTATCGGAACCATTAAGATTAAGCAAGCTTGAACAAAGTATAAAATATAAGGCTGAATCTCTGATATTAAATCAGAACTATATGAAAAATGCAAACGTAATTACATCACCTGTGCAAAAATCAGATACATAGGATGATTTTCAATTCAGTCACGATTATTACTCCGCCATTTAATGACGACGTAAGTATATATGATATATTCTTCAATATTATTCTAAAGGGTTTTGTATTCCACAAAGAGAGAGAGAGAGAGAGAGAGAGAGAGAGAGAGAGAGAGAGAGAGAGAGAGAGAGAATTTTCTTTCATCCAAAGTCCATGATTCCAGTTTCAGAACTTTAAAGAAGAACTTATATATAGTTCATGTGACAATTCTTGAACTTATTGTTGAGAGAGAGAGAGAGAGAGAGAGAGAGAGAGAGAGAGAGAGAGAGAGAGAGAGAGAGAGAGAGAGAGAGAGAGAGAGAGAGAGAGAGGGAGAGAGAAGGGGGGGGGGGCGTCTATTTTTCATATTCTCATCACAGGTAATTAAAGGATCTTCAATATAAAGTGTATTACATAGAGCGTCAAACATTATATACTAACTTCAAATTCATGAAGCCTTGATAGATACGTATCTTCCTTTGTAAGGGAAAGCAAAACCTATCAAGAGCGTATTTGCTTTTAATCATTATTGAAAGCAGCTGTTAACAGCAGCTTTGATGAATCATTCCACGTTATTCAGGTGTCGAAGTGGGACATGTTTGCCTTTTTTAATGGATATTGGTTATTACACTTTTCCCATCAATTTCACCACTAGATACAGTGCTTGAATGAGATTTGGCAAGACTCGAAATATGCTGTAACATAGTCAAGTTTAATTACCTATAATTTTTCGTTTCCTTTCCAAACGTACACTTATCATCTGCATCTCCTCCTACGCCTGTTGACGGGCAGGGCCTCGGTTAGATTTCGCCAGGCGTCTCTATCTTCAGCTTTTAATTCAATACTTTTCCAATCATCATCTCCTGCTTCGCGTTTCGTAGTCTTCATCCATGTAAGCCTGGTTCTTCCAACTCTTCTAGTGCCTTGTGGAGCCCAGCTGAACGTTTGGTGGACTAATCTCTCTTGGGGATTTGGAAGAGAATGCTCTTATAGTTTCATTTCTAATCCTGTCCTTGCTATTTAACTTCCAATATCCTTCTGATGGCTTTGTTCTCAAATCTGTTAAATCTGATGGCGTTTGTTTCATTGTCATACTATGACTCATGTCCTTATTGTAACACCGATCTCACTAAACTGATAAATAGTCAGATTTTTATATGTAATTTCAGGCGGTTTGATTTCCAAATTTTACCTAACCTAGCCATTATCTGATTTGCTTTTTTTCAATCTCTCACTAAACTTTAATTCTGAAGACCCTGTATTGGATATCATAGTTCCTAGATACTGAGATTATTCTCCCTCATTAATCCTTCTCCTTCCAATGATATTTCATTTTCCATTTCATACTCCGTTCTCATCATCTCTTGTGATATTTCATGCATTCTGGTAAGTAGCATTGCAAATCTTGTGAGTGTTCTGCTAACAAGGACGGCATAATTAGCATACTCTAGGTCTGCTAAACTCCTATCACCAATCCAGTCCAATCCTTCTCCACTCATGTAGTTTCAAATTATTTATTTATCTTTTTCAACAACGAAATAGTTTACGATATAGAGCATCCATCAAAATACAAAAAAAGACATGTGTGTATGTATATATATATATATATATATATATATATATATATATATATATATATATGTATGTATATATATATATGTGTTTGTATATATATATATATATATATATATATATATAT
>NC_090733.1:156951911-156961911 GCF_036898095.1 Palaemon carinicauda | reverse complement strand
ACTTTCTAGGATCAGTTTGACGCTGGTTGCAAATGTTTGATGGCGCATGTCAAAACTGTAAGTTTTGTGTTTTTCTTGGTATTGTTACAGCTATGCAATGATTTTCTGTGTTATATATACATAATGTAACACTTCCGCTTGGAGATATTAATAGGTTTAACGGGTGAAGTAGGTATAAGCTGTAAATTTCTTAACAATAACTTTATATACACAGAAAATAGACAGCTTTCCAAAATTATCTTTCAAAGATATAGAAAGTCCCCTTTGGTATTTCAGGCTGAAGCTGTGGTATTTCGTCCTAAATACCTCTATCTCTCTCGCGTCTTGTGCCTCCAGCAAGATTCAGACGACAGTAACAATAACACATCAGTATTTTCTTTGGTAAACAATCCATGGTTATTTATTTTATTATTATTATTATTATTATTATTAGTAGTAGTAGTAGTAGTAGTAGTAGTAGTAGTAGTAGTATTTGTAGTTTCCTGACTTTCACCGAGGACGAAAAAAAACAAAAAAAACAAGCAAATAGACACACCTTAGACTATTAAAAATTTGGACGTAAAAATGGTATAAATCCTGGAATAAATGTTTCCAGGCATTTGCCCCTTTGAAAACGGATATATTGAAGTTAAGGATTGATATTACGGTCACCAACCCGCATAAGATAATAACAAAGTAGGGTACAAATTACGGTTACCTCTATATCTGAAAATACGGCTTAGAACCGATTTTCCGATTAAAATTACATTTTTTGGTGCAGTGTAAATCTCCTGCTGTAATATTATTATTTTTTTTTTATTTTGCCAGCGATGAAAAAGACAACTGATACCGAATCATGAAATGTTAAGGCATAAGCTATCTCTGACATTGAAATGCAAACCATTTCGTCGTGTAATTATCTCTCTCTCTCTCTCTCTCTCTCTCTCTCTCTCTCTCTCTCTCTCTCTCTCTCTCTCTCTCTCTCTCTCTCTCTCTCTCTAAAACCAGACAGGCCCTTTCCGTGATGATAGCTACGTGCTAAAGTAACTGAAAATGATATCTTGACTTCATGGGTTCGGAATAACAACAACCAAATCCTTAAACTGGAACGTTGCAGTCCCGCGAGACAGTAGAGAATGAGAGCATCTTTATGTTTCGTAGATGGATTTCTGTATTTCGAGCCTTGAAATATTCAAGGGTTTCACACTTGAATGAAGTGTAATTCACTGAGAATACACGAGTAGGCTATGCATATTCTTTCCTATGACAATGATACTGCTAAGACACCGTTTTATAGCACGTTTGTAATTAATGTTCAGATTGAAGAATAACCTTTACATTTACGTAATACTTTTTTTTTAAATATATTTAAAATAAATGAATTTAGATAAAGAACAATAGATTCTAGTAGTTTGTTTAATATAAATAAACATAGTTACCGTTTATTAATGAACTTTTACGAAAACAAAATTTCTAGACTGGTGAACGTTTCTGAAAATTTTCTAAGTAGAAGAAATTCAATGAAGTGTAATAGTTAGAAAAATTATTGATTAATTCTTACAGACTCTTTTAAAGATGCATTTTCGAAAATGGACGAACTAGTCAGTATGGATTTCGGAAACATCATTAAAATATATGTTGTTAAAGGTATTAAAATTTACACATTTTGAGATTATGTAGACGAATACTACATTAAAAAAAATCTTATGAATTCTTTGCTGAATGTGATTTGCATTTTCACATATTTATTATAATTACCTGGTTGACTTTGATTTTGTATATATTCCTTATTATGTGCATTTAAAACGTGAGCAATAAGTATAATATGGAGATATGGGTGATAAGGTTAAGGAATTACTAGAAAATAGTACCAATAATAAAAGGCTTATAAAACCAATTGATAAGATGTCTTACTCTCTAGAACTCTATGTATTATTATTATTATTATTATTATTATTATTATTATTATTATTATTATTATTATTATTATTATTATTATTATTACAAGCTAAGCCACAACCTTAGTTGGCGAAGCAAAATACCATAAACCTAAGAGCTCCAAGAGCAAAAAATAGCCCAGCTAGAATAAGAAAGTAGGAAATAAATAAACTATAAGAGAAGGAATGAGCAATTGAGAATACCTTGTTTATGATTTTTCAATAGATTTCGTAAGGATTATATACATTATTAACTTATATAATTTATAGATGGAACAGCCATCTAAGCTCAAAAATATTTTTTAGTAGTTTTTATTGCAGTTGATATATAACCTCGAGATTAAACTTATGTTTCGAAACTGCAAATAAAAGATAACTAGAGACGTATAAATTATTTGTATTGTTTAATCGATGCGTTTACAGTATGTTCACGTGTGTGAGTATGCGCGTTTATTATGGGCTTTTAATAAATATGTGGATGTGACAATTGTGTTAATAATACACGAGAGACGTAGATACGTAGATATAGGTGTTTTAAGCTGTCTCTTAAGTGATGAAGTATTCATAGATTTATAAAGTTGTTATGGAGGGTAGGTACCATCAAGTTATAAAGAAGGAGGATATTTACTAACAGACATGATTTGTTGACGTTACCTGGCAAAAGACATTAACCCTAAGAGATTAATAAGTCGGAAGAAGTATCCTTCTCTTGTCAAAAATATCATATATTTTTGATAAATTTATGTTAAGGTAGATTAAGAACTTAAAACAGTGCGCACCAAATATCTTCGTAAAATTGTCGATGAATTAATTACAACAAAAAAATAACACAAATGATCGTAACATTACGCGTATTAACAAATTGTATTGAATAATCACAGTCAAGTTGGTGGGCGAGTTTTAGATTTCAGAGAGAGAGAGAGAGAGAGAGAGAGAGAGAGAGAGAGAGAGAGAGAGAGAGAGAGAGAGAGAGATGGGAGAGTTTTATTCGGAGATTGCAATATAGATTGCAATCAATACCGTAGCCTTTTAGTAACTTTTATCATCATAATTTTAACAAACTTCCAAGTCAATGAAGCTACCACCATCATTATCCAGCCGAGAGGCAATTGGTTAATTCACTCGCGAAGTGATAGTCGCCAATACGCCAGTAATTAAGAAGCAATTTCGATGCCATGATCTTTATGGTCGACAGCCAAATGGTCTGGAAAGTGAATATGACACTTAATGGCTAAGAGTTCGAATCCATTGAAAGGTATTGTTAGGATAAATGAAACGAATAATCTCATTTTCGGGAATAATTCAAGGACTAGAGTCGGATGTTCCCTTCTCTTCGGCTCATTCTCACACATCCTTATGCAATGTTTCCTTTCCAGAAAGGTTGTTATATTGAGTTAGATATTTTCTTAAGGTTATTATTTTATATTGAGACATCGTTTTCAAATCCGTTTGTAATTATGTCGCTGTCATTTCCCGTCTACTATTCATTTTATCTTTCCATTAAGATAGCTTTTGTTTAAACGTAAATTGACTGAAATTGTCCATTTTTAGTTAGTCGTTATTTTGCTTTTATCGCGAAATGCCAATCTCATTTAATTTGTGGAACAATCAGTATTAAAGTCAATGCAGAGAACAGAAATAATTCTGTAGTAGGATTCTCGTTTGACTTTGAATTGCATGCAAGACTCCATCCATCTGATATATATATATATATATATATATATATATATATATATATATATATATATATATATATATTTATGTGTGTGTGTATATATGTATATATACATATATATATATATATATATATATATATATATATATATATATATGTATGTATATATATATATATATATATATATATATATATATATATATATATATATATATATACATACGTATACACGGTACTTGGGCATATTACCCTACGATTATAATGAATAGACAATGTCTTTGTGGTCTCCCAAATTCGAAGATAGTTTTCAGGGTAACATCAGAAATATATTTCCTTTTTCTCCATTTATTGTTTGGTGTCGACACGTGTTTTGGATCACTTCCCAACCCTTCTTCAGGACTGCATTTAGTTTTGGAACTCTACTTTAATATAAAGGCTATGGTGGTGAAAATTCGCTACAAAAATATTTGGCAATTCGCAAAATATTCAACAAGAGGATACACAAACCCGAATTCTTGTTGAATGTTTTCCGAATTTCCAAATATTTTGTATCAAATTTTCACCTCCGTATTGTTTATAGTGAAGTGTAGTTCTAAAATTCAATGTAGTACTGAAGAAGGGTCGCAAAGTGATCCGAAACACGTGCCAATACCAAACAATAAATGGAGAAAAGTAAATGTACTTTTTTGTTATCCTGAAATCTATCTACGTGACAGTCAGCCCGAAGAGAAACTAACTTCGTATTTTGGAAGCCACAAAGACATTGTCTATTCAATATATATATATATATATATATATATATATATATATATATATATATATATATATATGTGTGTATATATTATATATATGTATGTATATATATATATATGTATATATATATATGTATGTATATATATGTATGTATATATATATATATATATATATATATATATATATATATATATATATATATATATATATATTAGGTACTAAACTGGAACAGTGCTTAGAACCAATCACAAATGGATGGAAAAAAAATAGGATATTCCTGTATATCTAGGCAGATAGATAAATGAATCAATAGACGTATCCGAAATGAATAACCATGCAATTGAATTCTAGCTGGTACAAAATTTGCATGCCCCAAAAACCAGTGCTAATCCAGGCTCAAAGAAAGCAGACCTTAAATTTTGTTACTGCAGGTCGTCCACGTTCATATATATGTCCATGTAATCACATGCCATCGACATTTTACTTAAGCAAATTCTCAAACTTTCAAAAGCACATAATTTAAACGGTACATTACCAATATTAGAGTTAGATGTAAATGGAACCTCTTTTTTTATAAATATATATATATATACATACATACATACATATATATATATATATATATATATATATATATATATATATATATATATATAAATAAATAATTCTGAGTGGGGATTCCTTAACAATGTGAAAGAGTTTGTGTATCGCCATGATAAGCAAAGCTATACTAGTCAGGGCAACCTATACTAAGTTTACTGTAAGCGATCAGAAGAAAATCTCTCACCATCACCATTCTGCAATGACCAGCCTGGTGATGAAAATTTGTCAAATCCCAGTCATGAATTGAGATTTCTGAGGCCTGTGCCCTACAGTGGACTAGAAACGGCTGCATTTAATGTTGTTGTTGTTGTGCGTGGATATATATATATATATATATATATATATATATATATATATATATATATATATATATATATATATCTGTGTATGTGTGTGAGTAAGACATAATGTAAATCGCAATAATAGAGGAACATTAAGAAGCAGGGAAAAGTGAAGACTATAGATTGATGAACTAAGAAAATTTGGTGGTGTAAACTGGCATAGTAAGATCATAATCAGACGTGAGTGGAAGGACATGTGTGAGATCTGTGTTTTGCAGTGGACTAGTAGCGACTGATGATATATATATATATATATATATATATATATATATATATATATATATATATATATATATTGATATATGTATCCTAAGCTACCAATCGTCTATTGTATTTGTCATTTAACCTATATCATCAAATATTAATCCAGTGACGCCCAACTAAAAATTCTTATACAATTAGTATAGATGCCTTTTATTTAATAATATCTTACACATGAGTATTTACTTGGTTATATTCCTTTTAAATTGTTCGAATATTGTATATATTATTGTTATATAGTATTAAACATTATTTTTTGTAAATTTTATCATCATATTCTGTAAAAATTGATAAAACAGGAAATTAATTTGATTTAAGAGATATGCTTCCTGCTGAAAAGTAATTAAAAATAAAAAAATAAATTAAACTAAATCAAAGAGAAATAAGCTTATATGAATTAATTTCCAAAAAATAAGTTCTCGTTTAAGATATTCGATAAGGATTGCAGAGTAATAATTATATTTTCTGCATAAATACTTGGACAGGTAACATCAACAAAAGAGTAGGTTGCCACCAAAGAACGCCAGACCTTTTTAAAAATGAATTGGCTCTGCTTGAAGTTAGAGATTAAGCTATTTCGAGAAAATCTTTCAGACATTTATTCAGCACAGAGAGAGAGAGAGAGAGAGAGAGAGAGAGAGAGAGAGAGAGAGAGAGAGAGAGAGAGAGAGAGAGAGAGAGAGAGCTGATAATACTTTATGCTATTATTATGAGGCACATCTTAGAATAATGTATTTTCTGGCCAAAAAAAACTTTTATAACCTAGCCATTGGAGAACAAATTGAGTTTAGAAATTAGAAAACAAGTTTAGATTACACATTAGATGAAAAATTTAAATTAGGTAATAGGTAACAACTGTAGATTAGCCATTCTGTTAATGATTTCTCATGATATTCGGTCTTGATTGAATTAATATTTTTAAGTATTGGCGAATCTGCAGAACAACATCTGATGCTTAATATTTTTGTCAATTGGCTTTATTTAAAGCTTTGTACAAGGATTACCAAAAAAAAAAGCACCTTTTTTTTTTTGGAAGAAGTAAAGGAATCTGTCATTTTCTAGTTTTCTAGCTTTATACATTGGGCAATCTCATCAGCCCGCGTTCGACTCTATTACCGGGAGAAAATGGACGAAATGCATCATGTCTCTGCTCACCTAGGTAGTGAATTAGGGATTTAGTTACTAGTTCACCGTTGCAGGTCACTGGTAGGGTAAGCGAGCAAGTGAACGACACTAGAATTGAATGCACCACTCCTTGAAATATAGCATACCATGAAGACGGAAGGAACCCGATAAAGTAATCCTCATCCCACTAAATTGAAAGCACCTAGTAGATATTTCTTACATTTTCACGTTGTTTTCTTTCTCTTTCGCTTTGTATATATGTGTACAGTACACACACAAGTTTAAAGATATGAAAAGAGCTACATGAATATGAGAGCAAACTACTATAAAGTAGAGGATATTCTAACAACATGTAAGAAAAAGACATGTGTATGGGCAGGACGTATAATGAAAATGAGATGTAATAGATAGACATCAAAGATAACAGAATGGGACCATAGAAATTGCCAAAGAAGCAGGGTAAGAAGTGGAAGACAATGGATTGATGAACTAAAAATGTATGCGGGTGTGGACTGCCATAGAAAGACCATAAACAGACCCACGTGGAAGGGCATTATCTGAGGCCTTTGTTTTGATGAAAATGTTTGAAATTCGAAAATTCATTATTACTCTCTCTGATCTGGTCTGGTATTCAAGACCTATGAAGGAAGTTGAACTCTTTTTGGATGAAATACAGTCAGCAAAGAGGAATACTGAAAGATGGGTAAATGAACAATACTTTCCATGGTCTGCAAATGAGTGCAATGTGTGTTTTACTCACATAAAATGAAATACCAAAAACCAACACTATAACCAAACACAGTTATAGAGTACCGGTTGTTTACAGAAGGCTATTAGTGGATAGGGTCGGATTTTCTGATAGCATGTTATAGAATATTGGAAACCTTTAAAAAGTGAAAGCTTCATTTAATATTTATACACTAAGATCCGTTTAAATTATTGGGAGATTATTCAGGTGTATTACTTCCATTTTTTTTTATCCTACAGCCTCTTCATTTAAATGGATAGAACATTTCATTTTTGCCTTTAATGATATCACAATTTATTTCAATTTATTTCCGATGGTACAGTTGCCTCACTAAATTTTCTTCCATCAATATTTATTTTTCTTTTGGTAGTAAAGCCAATTCATTTTCGGCGTTCATTGTACGGTATAATTTTTATTATTATTATTATTATTATTATTATTATTATCATTATTAAAACGCTAGTTGGAAAAGTAGTAGGCTATAAGCCCAAGGACTCCCAAAAATAGACCAGTGAGGAAAGGAATTTCAGAAATAAACTACAAGAGAAATCACGAAAAATTTAAATAGCACATTTTAAGAACAATAAAAATCTTAGGATAGGAGTTCATAGATAAATTATAAAAATAGACTTATATCACCCTGTTCAATATAAAATCCTTCTCATCAATTTTGAATTTTTGAAGTTTCCATGAACACATAGGATTCTTGTCTATTGAAAATGTTCAACGTCCTTCATACATTTTGAATAGGCCTACCACGCCAGCGAGTGAGTGATAATGAATTAAATCATGTTTAATATAAATTTTCAGGAGAGATTCAATGCCTTTCTTGTCATCAACCAAATTTACGTTTCTTTTTCGAAGAATTTAAGGACATATATAAACCCACTTTCCTTATGTATTTTTTTTCAGAAGGAAATTCTCCTTTATCTTGACCCTTTCTTTACGTCATAGGTTCCAGGAACAAAGGATATGTTGTCACAGTTATTTACTGCTTGATATTAAATACCTCTTCAAAAACCTATGCTTCTTTTGAAGCAGTTTTGTCACCAACTAATTTGTTAGTGATGTACGTAACTACATGAAAACCATCGTTAGAGTATACGAATGCAGACACGTGCACACAAACACACACACACACATATATATATGTATGTATATATATATATATATATATATATATATATATATATATATATATATATATATATATATATACGTGAATTTCTTATGAGTATCTTTCGATTGTTTTTACTTTGGAGGAATGAATTACAACATTTTTTTTCAGCAGTCCATTTATCTGAACAAAACTAAAATAAAATCTTGCATAATGAAAATTGGAGTCAGTGAAGTGAAAATATTTTACCTAAATCTCAACATTCGACAGAAACAAGTATATCCTGATAAATCCACCTAACATGATTAAGAATTACCTAAGTTTTCAGATTTTACAATAACTGTAGAACTCTCGATTATAAAAATTATGGAAAGAAAATGAAATAATGAAACAAGAGACAAGTAAAGAAAACTTAAGAACTACTGAATGATATATCAGCCATTAAACGTGTTTTAGAGTATACATATATGATGAGGCTTTTATTATCTAAAGGAGTTGAAGACATATAATGGTGCAGGCAAATCAAACCTTGAAGTAAAATAGATTTTTTTTAAATAAATCTGTAATGCAATATATATATATATATATATATAGAGAGAGAGAGAGAGAGAGAGAGAGAGAGAGAGAGAGAGAGAGAGAGAGAGAGAGAGAGAGAGAGAGAGAGAGAGAGAGAGAGAGAGAGAATTATTAATCGCATTTTATATGAAAATTACTAGTAACATCTCGATTTACTAATATATTTGCTTGTATTATTATTGCAAACATGGAATAAGAATTAGGGAATTTTATATAGAACCTATTTACTTAAAATTTTGATGATGCTAAGGAGAAAACGTAGGTGGTCACTAATAGCCATGACTAGGGCGTCTAGTTCTGTACTGGATGTTTTTCCTATCCAAGTTTTCAATTTGGTATAATAGTAGAGTTTCTTCCTTGGATTTCAGAATTCTAAATCTAGATTTAACTCTTAGATATACTAAAAGAAAATCATATCTTCTTCTTCTTCTTCTTCTTCTTCTTCTTCTTCTTCTTCTTCTTCTTCTTCTTCTTCTTTTTTCTTCTTCTTCTCTGATAGAGCATCTAAATCGAAACAATGATGATTACATCTATCTTTAAATAAAAAACAGTAACACAAGAGAAAAAAATCCAACTTAGTGGATAAATGCAATCCCAAACTTAAAACCGAATTAAAGTAGTATTAGTTGATAAATTCACTCCCAAAAGTTAAAAGCGAATTAAAGTAGTATTAGTTGATAAATGCACTCCCAAAGTTAAAACCGAATTAAAGTAGTATTAGAATCCTCTGTGATCAAGAGTTTAATGGAATTTTCCAGCACTGTAAATATTTTAGATCCATTTTAAGCCAAATTTAATAGACAAAATATCGACAATCCAGGTGTCTTATATACTTATTCAGTTATTATTATGTTTTTTTTATTGGTATAGATCGAGATATCAACT
>NC_090733.1:156941911-156946911 GCF_036898095.1 Palaemon carinicauda | reverse complement strand
AACGGCCCACTACCCTTTGAAACCTTTGCCAGTTTTCGGAAGGTTGTATTTTTATAGAATAAGCAAATTTAGGTGGGTGATGCAGTACCGTAGACGTCTACCTGGTCATCTTCTCCCCCGAACGGCGATAGATCTTCCCTGCACAAACGTATCACTCTGGTTTAGCCTGATATGGAGCACAGCTTAAAAAATACGAAAATGCGTTGCAAATTCCCCCTGGAAGTAAAAGTGCAGGAACAGATAACTTCCCTACACCTAACGCTAAATCTTCATTCGTGTTGTAAATATTTAAAATACTTATAAATATATTTTGATGAGGATAAAAAGACCAAACGCCTCGTTACCTTAGCGTCAGGAAATTTTTGTTGAAGTCCATTTATGCTTGTCTAATCAAAATCAACTATAATGATTTTAGAGTTCAACCAAATTTCCCAATTTTAGGGTTCAACATAATTTCCTTCACTTCTGCAACTGAAATTGATAGCTTTAGAATGAATACATTTACCTCCCGTGCTTGTTTAGACAGTAAGATATAAGAAGTTGAAAGCATTTTTCTTTGGAACATGTAGTGAATGGTATGTATTTGATTAAGAAGCTACGGACAAATATTAAACTTTTTTTTTTTTTATTCAAGAAACCGTCGATTCGAAATTTAATAGTTTAGTGTAAGGTACATTTAGGATGAAATTTAATGTTTTAACTGAAGTGAAATTTAAGGTGCATAATTTCTACTTAGTTGCAACTGACATATTTCGGACAAGAAATTGACTCGGCAGTTTATGTTTTGTTATGAAATTTTTCAGTCATATAAACCCCCCCCCCCAAAAAAAAAAAAAAAACAAGAAATAAGATAAAATAAAAGAGTAATGGTTGATGCTGCTGGAATTAAATATGATGTTCTGTCATCGATAGTGGGCCAAAAATGAAGCTGGCCATCGTCGTCTTTGCAAATGATATCAAATCCTACGAATCCACATATACTGCAGGATATTACAATGCGAAGTGTAATATTTACTCCTTTTGAACATTTATCGTATAACAATTTGAACTATCTGTGATCACTAAATTTGAAGCACGATCTAATTGTGATGCAAGTTCATTTCCTCGGTACGACGAACAACATGCTTTACAGCACTTGTTGAGAACATTCCGACCAAATCACATATGTTCACTGTTTGTTGAATCTCGTGGGCGATTGCTGTAAGTGTCGAATTTGCCATTTTAGCCCTGTTTTTCAATTCTTTTAATGTCTATATCATTTCTATTAGCCCAGCCATCGAACCACCATTGGAATGGAAAAATGTTACAGAGCCATTATAGCCTTTATCCTCTCACCAGAAAGGACGATTTTGGTTTTTGGATTGCAGATATCGGTATATATATATATATATATATATATATATATATATATATATATATATATATATATATATATATATATACATACATACATACATACATACATACATACATACATATATCCATTGAAGGCTATGCTTCTTGTTTACCTAGGATTTTTCGAAACTGTACGGATCCATAATGGGATATAAAAGACTTTTAAAGAAATACAAAAATATGAAGGTAAATATTGTTAACATTTTCTAAGAGCAATCAAGCTTTTGTTTCAAGCATGATTTTGTTGTAGTTTTAAGGACGATGAGGGAAGACTGAAATCTTTTGGGATGAAGTCATGTCAAGATTTGCATACAGTGTAGCCCTTGGACAGTTCTCCCAAGAATTTACAAATAAAGGTGGCTCTTTTAAAAAAGTAAAAGTAACAAAAACAAGAAAAACGTTGTAAAAAGTGAGTAAATAGTAATGGGAATGTCCTGGGGTATAGATGTATCCAACCAAATTGCCTTGTTATTAGTCACATCTTTTACCATCGAATTCATCTGAATTCCTTTATTATGTGTCACTCTTGCGTCATGACACTCCTATGAATTGCCTTGTTATTCGTCATATATATATATATATATATATATATATATATATATATATATATATATATATATATATATACAGTATATATATATGTATATATATGATATACTAATATATATATATATATATATATATATATATATATATATATATAATTATATATATGAGTATATATACATTAAACAACAAAGACTGCCGGACAAAGAACTAAGACATGTCTTTATTCATGTCTGGGTTTTGGACATTTCATCACCACGCTGGCCATTGCGGATTGGGGATGGTATGACTTTGGATCACCCACTGCAAACCGGTCTAGTATGTGTGGCTTTGACGAGTACAACTTTGCTATATATATATATATATATATATATATATATATATATATATATATATATATATGAACCTTGGGTTTCGCAGCTTTTGTTCTGTTCAAAATTAAAAATAACAATTTATTTACACAGATGAGTAGGCTGTATGTACGGAGAGAATCCATGACTTGTATCATGGTGATATGTAATGAAACCAAAGGTTTTACTTTGGCTACTGTTTATTTATACGTTTTTAATTTATTCAGTAGTTAAAATATCACATTAATTAAATACCATAACCTAGAATAAGAATTGGATCTCTAGTAATATTGGTTTTTATAAGTGTTTACTTTTTCATCGAAACAAAGTAATTCTTCAGAAATTTCTTTCCTATTCGTCGTCCTTGGTACGTGTTGTATGCTGTTAAAATGATTATTAGAATATTTCATAGCACCTTATGAAAAAAAAAACAATATTTTGAAAGTTGTGTCTTAAACATATTTTGCGTTCGACTTTGATCTATTTAATGATTTTTGAAAGACCTATTCTCACTTGCTTCTATTTTATTTTACCTATTACTACGTGCAATATGATTTCAGAAAATTTTTAGTCATCATTAGGTTTAGTTATAATTAATCGTTGCATTTTTCGCTCAATTAATTATTTCATGTTGAAAGAAATATTTCATAGAGACTTGCCAATTCTGTCATAACACACGCCCTTCTTCTTCTTCTTCTTCTTCTTCTTCTTCTTCTTCTTCTTCTTCTTCTTCTTCTTCTTCTTCTTCTCGTCCTTTTACCGTTCCTGCATCGTTCAAGCAAATGCATTTTCGTTCTTTCAAAGGCAAGAAAGTGCTTACATTGCTTTCACGTCAAGAGAATGCACGCAAGGCGAGATGAGGTAAGCTGTGCATTATATATCAAGCACGGGTGACATCGTGCTGATGAGAGTCTCACGAGGAGAGACCTTGAAGGTGCAAGTAAAATATTGCAAGAGGATTCCATCTACGAGGAAAATATAATACGTTGCTGCCAGGTAGGTATTTACAATATATATGTTATTTAATCCTATGGGTGATGACTGGCATAAGTGCATTTAATACCTGGATAAGATAATGCATTAATCTGTCTTTAAAGTTGATAACGATTGGATTTGATGTATATTTTTATTTTACTTAAAATTCTTTATAGACATATTTCATGAAGGGGCGTCTTATGATTCTTAAATGTTTTATTTTTCATAGCAATTCTTTACACAGATAGCACGTTTAATGTTAGGTTAATTCTTTTCTTTCGTAAAGCCTTGAACTTAAAGAAAATGTAGGAGAAGGCAAGTAAATAAACAAATTAGAAATAACTGAATTATATATTGAATGGTTATCTAGTTACTTTTTTACAGAATGGTATTCTTGCATCGGGTTTAGTTAAACAAAATTTAAAGGTGTATATATATATATATATATATATATATATATATGTGTGTGTGTGTGTGTGTATGTATATATATGTATATGTGTATATATATATATGTATGTATGTGTACTGTATATATATTTATGTGTGTTGTATATGTATACACACTAAAAACCATGAAAAAACGACCGCAAAAGGAGAAATTCACTTAAAAAGTGTAGATATACATATATATTTACTGAAAATATATACTATCCATGGCATTCGTATACATTTTATTTAATTTTTTTCTGTGACTAGTTGCATCTTAGCATCACGTTTTCATGTGATTTTTGTGCATATATATATACATACATACACACACATATATATATATATATATATATATCTATATATATATATATATATATATATATATATATATATATATAAATAACGGTTGCGTCTTCTGAAATGAAAGAAGTACTGTAGTTTGATATAAGGTGTTTATTAAAGGAGCATCCTTCATAGATACTTCACTTTGGCTACAAATTTTCAGTTTTTAATTTTGTTAAAAAGCTTAGGCCTTCTCCTGACTTGAGTGTAATTTCCTGGTGATGAAACTCAAAACTATTTGTTTATATAGAAAATTAAAGTAACCGTAATTTTTCATGCCATTATACTTAACTAGGAAAGTTATTTAAGGAACTAAACTAATTTCTTATTTTTTTAATTTTGGGAATATTTTTTTTACACGTTTAGATTAGAGGTGAGAAATAAATTTCAATACATAACATTTTCCTTAGTTATACAACGACTAGTGTACGGAACCAGTCAAAAAGGACGGTTAGATATTTAGATAGATATGCTCACCATGGAATGACTACTCTGCCTCCCCCTACTTGGCTCTTAAAAATGAGTGTGACCAGAAAGAAATTATATATAAATAAATATGTATATATATATATATATATATATATATATATATATATATATATATATTACAATTTATATATATATATATATATATATACATGAATATATATCATTAACACACTTGATTTCAATCAATGTAAATATCAACCACAATGGCATTTAATACCGAATTCTATCTTGGTAATATATATTCACTGGAATTCATTCTATGGTAATAACTTCTGGCCGGGCAGAGATTCGAACCCCTGTCTATTCAGCCAAAAACCATGCCTGCAGGCGTGTTTTTCGGCTGAATAGGCAGGGGTTCAAATCTCTTCCCGGCCAGAGCTATTACCATAATATGAGTGCCAGTGGATATATATTCCCAAGATAGAATTCGGTATTAAATGCCGTAGTGGTTGATATTTACACACACACACAC
>NC_090733.1:156906911-156911911 GCF_036898095.1 Palaemon carinicauda | reverse complement strand
AATTGTATTTGAATACTTTTGGTAAGATTCGAAAGTTTGCCAAAAATTATTTTCTCACTGTGTATGAGAGAGAGAGAGAGAGAGAGAGAGAGAGAGAGAGAGAGAGAGAGAGAGAGAGAGAGAGAGAGAGAGAGAACTATTCATTAAACTTCATAGACAAATATATAAGTCATTATTGATTTGTTAATATTAGAAAGAATAAACTCCTATCATCATAATTCAACGTCCCTCAAAGAAGAATGCTGTGACATGTAATGAATCTCTATAACATTATCTCTATAGAAAGCAAATGCTTATAATACCGTGAAAATAATCATCGTGAACCCATAATCATTCTTTATTACGTTACCTTTTAAATATTTCACATAATGCATTCCAGTTCAATATTTCTGTCAAGTCCAAAACCTAATTATTCGCTTCAGTGTATCAATCTGATAATAATTCCCATATCAAGTGTACATTCTCTCTCTCTCTCTCCTCTCTCTCTCTCTCTCTCTCTCTCTCTCTCTCTCTCTCTCTCCTCTCTCTCTCTCTCTCTCTCACATATATATTATATATATTACATATATATATATATATATATATATATATATATATATATATATACACATACATATATATACATACATATATATATATATATATATATATATATATATATATATATATATATATATATATATGTCGTATGTTGTCAATGGTACCTGTTGATTGGGTTTGTGCATGTATTGTACCACTATATAAAGGTAAGGGAGATGTGCATGCGTGTTGTAATTCAAAGGGTATTAGTTTGTTAAGTGTGGTTGGAAAAGTGTATGGTAGAATACTGATTAATAGGATTAAGGATAAAACAGAGAATGCAATCTTAGAAGTACAAGGTGGTTTTAGAAGAGGTAGGGGATGTATGAATCAAATTTTTACAGTTTGGCAGATATGCGAGAAATCTTTAGCTAAAGGTAAGAAGGTGTATGTTGCGTTTATGGATCTGAAGAAAACGTATGGTAGAATTGATAGGGAAGCAATGTGGAGTTTGATGAGGTTATATGGAATTTGTGGAAGGTTGTTGCAAGCAGTGAAAAGTTTCTACAAAGGTAATGAAGCGTGTGTTAGGACAGGAAATGAAGTGAGCGATTGGTTTCCTGTGAGAGTGGGGCTAAGATAGGGATGTGTGATGTCTCTATGGTTGTTTAACTTGTATGTTGATGAAGTAGTGAGTGAGGTGAATGCTTGATTGCTTGGACGAGGATTGACACTGATAGACGAGAATGATCATGAATGGGAGGTAAATCAGTTGTTGTTTGCGAATGATACTGTACTGGTTGCAGACTCGGAAAAGAAGCTTGGCCGATTAATGCCAGAATTTGGAATGGTATGTGAGAGAAGGAAGTTGAGAGTTAATGTGGGTAAAAGGAAGGTTATGAGATGTACGAAAAGTCAAGGTGGTGTGAGGTTGAATGTCATGTTGAATGGAGTTACTTGTAGGTGGATCAGTTTTAGTACTTGAGGTCTGTTGTTGCAGCAAATGGTGGAGTGGAAGCAGATGTACGTCAGAGAGAGAGAGTGAAGGATACAAAGTGTTTGGGACAGCGAAGGAATGGTAAAGAATAGAGTGTTGGGCATGAATGTAAAGAGAGTTCTGTATGAGAAAGTGATTGTACCAACTGTGATGTATTGATCGGAGTTGTGGGGAATGAAAGTGTCTGAGGTGCATGGCTGGTGTATCCCGAGTAGATAGGGTTAGGAACGAAGTAGTGAGGGTGAGAACTGGTGTAAATCATGAGTTAGCAGCTAGAGTGGATATGAATGTGTTGAGGTGGTTTGGCCATGTTGAGAAAATGAAAAATGGCAGTCTGCTAAACAAGGTGATGAATGCAAGAGTTGATGGGAGAAGTACAACAGGAGGGCCCAAGGTTTGGGTGGATGGATGGAGTAACGAAAGCTCTGGTTGATAGGAGGATTGATGGGAGATAGGCAAAAGAGCGTGCTAGAAATAGGAATGAATGGCGAACGATAGTGACGCACTTCCGGTAGGCCTTCCTGCTTCCTTTGGTCACCTTGGATGGCCGCGGAGGTAGGCAGAAGGGGATTCTGCTTTATGAAGCTTCATCTGTGGTGGATAACTGGGGAGGGTGGGCTTTGGCACCCTAGCAGTACCAGCCGAATTCGGTTGAGTCCCTCGTCAGGCTGGGAGGAACGTAGAGAGAAAAGGTCCCCTTTTTTTCTATTTGTTTGATGTTGGCTACCCCTCAAAATTGTGGGAAGTCCCTTGGTATATGTATGTGTGTTTCAGTATATACAGTTTATGTATATGTGTGTGTATTTACACACACACACACACACACACACACATATATATATATATATATATATATATATATATATATATATATACACTTGATTGGAGTTGACCCTTTTATCTTATTGATGACATCGTCGGATTTACAATAAAGCGAAAGTATTTCCTTCAATCAAGATTTTATACATACTCACACTATATTGTCTTAATTTTACGTAAATAGTTTAACAGTAAGTATTCGCATCATATTTCCCATAATTTATATATGTTATTATTTTCTCATTGTTTGAAACACGCCTAAACAGATAGACTGAGAAAGTATTTCCATGATGCTGTGTGATCAGCAATCTGTTAAAAATGTTCGGTTAAGTTAGAACGTCATTTTTCTTTATACCTGAAATTTTATTTTACACACAATAAATTAAGTGAATGTTCTGAACAACATTTGGTATATGACATTTATATGGTGTTTAATCATTAATTTACCTGCTATGTGTTACGGCTATCTTCTTCCACCAAGCAGTTTGTTAATTTCCTTCCTCCCTCATTAAGAAGAAGCGATTACTGTTGAGGATTCTCTTAATCTCTTGATGACCTGGGAAATTTGATTGTGAAATTTCGGCTTCATAAAATGGATCCAGCATTTTGTTACTTCTGTTTGCCTGAGAGTTTTATCATGGCGTTTCCCTAATTGAAGTGGGTATTTGGCCAGAGAATTTCTTTATAGTGAAAAATATTTTTCACGTCGTTATTTTCATTCACTAACGTTGTGCAAGGAAAGGATTTATTATGGACTAAATGTTATGGATGATAGATTTATTTCTAGAATATCATTTAATATTTTAGATATTTGGAACTTGTTTATATATTGACTAAATATTTCTATTGTTCAACATGGTTCTATGGTAATCATGTTACGCGTTATGTCTGGAATTATTTCTGGATGTCAAATATTTGGAATTTTTTAAATAGTAGAGATTTAGTTTTTTAGGACATATGACTCTATATATGGAAGATGATATGAAAGAGAAATATTCGTCATAAAACTACTGAACAAAATCAAAATTGTAATGCTATTTGCACAATTAACTTATTTATTTTCAGACTTCCCAAGCACAAAGGGTTTCCATTTATTTTACATTGAAATTTTATTTTATTACTGCTTATCTACAGAATCTAGCGAATACATATGGCAAAAGTCTTCTTAATTAATCTAATATATTCTAATTGTTATATACGGTACTAAAGGAATTAGGGTGCTTGCAAAGATGGATAACTCGAAATCCATACAGTCTTTGAGTTATTGATTTGTTTTTTAAATGAACATAAATAGATGTTTTTAAGTATTTTTTGAGAATCATTCAAATATGAAGTGGAATCAGATCTGACGCAGATGTATTCGATGATATAACGAAAATCACAGACAAAATTAGGCGAAGGAAGTAGTAATAGCCAATATTTAGGAAGGAACCTAAGATACTCTGTGGGGTCATTTTATTAAAGGAAAATTTCCCATGTCCAATTTCATGGTCTTATGAGATTATAGATGGTAGAATGCATTAAGACCTTGCTAAAAATAATGTCTCCCGTTTTGGCGACAACAGAAACAAATAAACGAAAAAGAAACTATGAGGAATACATTGAAAAGTATTAGATATGATAGTCACACCAGAGGGCAAAACCTGTATATATATATATATATATATACACTGTCGTTTACATGTATAGTTCTAACCAAAAAATATATATAATCGGATATATATATACATATATATATATATATATATATATATATATATATATATATATATATATATATATATATATATATATATATATATATATATATATACTGTCGTTTACATGTATAGTTCTAACCAAAAAATATATATAATCGGATTTCTAACTAAATTTGTAAATGCTACGTATACACATTTCATGTTGTTTCTTTGATCTTAGTAATGAGATGTATCTCAAAGATGACATTATTTACTAATAAAGTCATTTTAAGCTTCATAAAGCCGTAGAAATAACCAAAATCTAATGAAATTCTAATAAAGACTGGTTATCTCTGCAGATTTTATATCGAATATATTAATATCAATTCATTTGTCGTTATTCTGGTTTTCCTGTGATATTTATTCCGTAAATATCTGGTGTTGGGTAACTTTCCATATGTTAAAAGATAATAGAAATGAATAGCCATAATTTGCTTCATCAAATAAAGCCATTTTCATAAGTAATAGCTCATTTTACATGAATGCACTTATGAACAAAATTTAGAATTTTTATTGTTGCGTTTCTTATAATACATTTTAACATGGAAACAAATGAGGCAAGAATTTTATCCTATCTCAGATTTTCTAGATAAAATCTGTACAATGTCTAGTGTCTCACTTTGTGACATGTCTTTCTGTAATGGATAATCTTTTTTTTTTGCACTGGAGATTATTGCATTGTAAGCTGAAGTCCATTAAGAGGTCAAGAAATTGTTGTTGCATTTATGCTTCATAAGGTTAAGCGGTACGGATAAGTCTTCGATTTTCCTCATTGGTATAATATATATATATATATATATATATATATATATACATATATATATATATATATATATATATATATATATATATACATATATGTATATATATATATATATGTATATATATTTATATATATATATATATATATATATATATATATATAT
>NC_090733.1:156899411-156904411 GCF_036898095.1 Palaemon carinicauda | reverse complement strand
TGGAAACTCCCAGCTCATGTTTTTAAATTTTTTTAATGCATCGAAGCGTAAAAATCTAAGTAATATTTTCGTTTACTTCCCGTTAATCAATTCGATATAGACTGGATAATATGTTTTGCAATAATGCTCGTTCCCGACATGAATATTGACGGAAATGACGATATAATGAAGGTGTAAATCCGATTATCGCTAACAGATATATTGATCATATCAACTTTTTTATGCAACTGATGTCGTTCGTCTGCTCTCCCCTGTTTTCATGGCCATCCAGGTTGAAGGCAAAATAAGTATTGATAAAGCGATGCTGCATTCAGCAATAAATTGTTATTATACATGCAATATATCACATTGTGAAATTGTTGTCTATAAGTCAATATTTATATGCTTAGAAATATGCTATCAAAGTTGAACGACAAAAGAAAATGGTAGACGAAAACTTTTTGAAGCAAGAAAATATTCCTAAGGTATGTTCCATCTTTATCATTTAGTTCCCGCTTTATTAATACCTGGTATTGCTCTTATTCTATCAATAAGTATATCATGTGTATTAGATTGACACAATTTTTTTAAACAACAACATCATTAAATATGATAAATAGCCAACTAATTTAACATTAAGATTTCTTAATGAAAGACCTCCTTATTTCATTTTATATTACTTGCAAAATATTTGTACAGTTTTTCACTGAAACTATTGTAGTGAATTGGAAATAATTATATCAGTGACCTATCATTAAGTCTTAGGCAATTTTCTCTATCCAAGGGAATATTTTTTAATTAAACAAAACAGCATCGATTTCAAAAATATTCAGTACATTTTACAGAAAATCTTTGGGCAGGGCACCATATTCTTTTTTAATTCATGATGACTAACTCCCTCTCCATCTTCCAATCAAGGTTCCTTAATGCTCAAAGAAGGTAGTTTGATAGCGATTGATGTTGTTGTATTGTTTTGGTGCTATTTGTGGCAAAATAGCTAACTAGAGGTAATGTAAAGAGTAAGTAAAATTTTTTTCCTTCTCAGTATACTCTCAAGTGATGATGATAGCTTTTATTATCTCGGTATTATTTTTCATGTGGATTATATTTCATATTAATATGATTCAATTGAATACATTTACAATAAGTCAAGTATTTCCCCGAAAATGAAGAGTGAGTCTTAACAATGCAGCGTTCCATTTTATGCACAGTTGTCAGAAAAGAATCCCTCTTGATTGAAAAAAATAGAAAACAAGGAACAGATTTGAAAAGAATTATTGAACAGCAAAGCGCGTCATCATTTTTGGGGAATGTCTCTTTCTTTTATCCATTTGGTCTACGGGGAGGACAGAATCCAAAAATACCCAGGACCAATAACAAACGGGAAGCCAATCAACAAAAAGAAAAGATAGGGAGGACGGAATGTAACAAAAGAAAGAATGTCAAACAATCGAATAGAAAAAAGGGCTTAAGGGTGAGAAGGATATTGAAGTTTATACGACTTTGTTTGCTTGCTTTTGTTGATAAAGTTTTATCAACCATTTTGCTCTCCCTTTTTCATTAATTTGCCTTTGTCTTCTTCCTAACTTCTATGTACTTAGATATACAATCGTTATTTTATTCTTTTATTTATGGTGGTCCTTCCTTCTCTCATTTTAATTATGTATTCAGTTATATATTCCCTATTTCATTTCTTATTGTTTGATGGGCATTTAATGTTTTCACCTATATGGACCCATTTTGGAGGAAATATTCATCCGGCAATAGTCTTTTTTAATCTTTATTTATATAAGAAATAAAAATGTTTATAAATTGATTTTACCTAACAGTAAAAGGGACTTAACTGGTTGGGAGTAACCCCCCCCCCCTCTCTCTCTCTCTCTCTCTCTCTCTCTCTCTCTCTCTCTCTCTCTCTCTCTCTCTCTCTCTCTCTCTCTCTCTCTATCATATATATATATATATATATATATATATATATATTTATATATATATATAAATAAATATATAATACATATATACATATATGAATAAATATATATATATATATATACATATATATATATATATATATATATATATATATATATATATATATATACACAGATTCTGAAATGACTAGTGTCCTTACTTCTCTATGCACGATATATAACTCATCATAATCTGAAGGCTTTTCCTTCATGATTTCCGAGTCTTGTGGACCTGCTATATTCCTTTTGCATATTCTGTTGCATATATGCAAAGACTTGGAGTCATATATATGCATGCAATATCCATAATACGTTGGATACGGTATTTTACACCCCTTCCAGCGTGGGGATTATAGAAGAAGTTATTGCCATGATTTATATATATATATATATATATATATATATATATATATATATATATATATATATATATATATAAACATATATATATATATAGAGAGAGAGAGAGAGAGAGAGAGAGAGAGAGAGAGAGAGAGAGAGAGAGAGAGAGAGAGAGAGAGAGAGAGAGAGAGAGAGAGAGTGAAAATCCTGTGTACATATATTTTTGTGCATATTGAATGTTACAGACAAAGTGTAGTAGATTTTCTTAGATTCACTTGGTTTCAGACAGAGAGACTTGATTTTTATGTATATATATTTTTTCTAACCTAATTTAATCTTTCCAGCTCATGCAGATGTATTTTCTCTTGTGTATTAGTGTAAATGTTCAAGAGAATTGTGATGAGGAAATATGTGATAAA
This sequence comes from Palaemon carinicauda, assembly GCF_036898095.1. NCBI lineage: Eukaryota > Metazoa > Arthropoda > Malacostraca > Decapoda > Palaemonidae > Palaemon > Palaemon carinicauda. Next base: position 156,901,704 of record NC_090733.1, on the reverse strand, counting down.
ACTTCATTACTTTAATTCCATTTATGAGGTTTGTTGCTTCCTAAATGATTATGAGTATTTTACCAGGCATTTTCTTATAATACATATCAATTATCTACTGTATATGTCTCATATTTTTTCTTGCTAAGAAAAGTTTTTCCTGACAGAGAGAATATTTTTCTAGCAGCCTGTTTCATAATTTCCTCCATATTAGGTTGTTCAATTAAAGAATAAAAAATGTAATAATTTCCAATAATTATTAAGTGAATTATAACCGGTATTATCAGTGCAGATTTGTAAAAATAATTTCCTCACTTTACGATCAATTAAAAATTCAATCTTTGCCAAATTAACAATCGAATTGCACCAGCTCTCTCTCTCTCTCTCTCTCTCTCTCTCTCTCTCTCTCTCTCTCTCTCTCTCTCTCTCTCTCTCTCTCTTTATGTTGTAACTCTCAGAACATGTCCTTTCACAAGCTTTCTTCAGGGCTTTGGACTCACAATTTTTTTCCGCCAGTACGTTAACCCTGTCTCATTCTTTATAGTTCAATCCACTTTTTTTCCTCTCTTTAATCGTTTTGTCCACTACCTCAGGATTTTAGTGCATTGACTTCTAGTTTAAAGAAAAACAGATGCATCATGAGATTATCTTTTCCTGACTTAATGTTTATACCACTATTGTAGTTTCAAACGTTTCTGCTGGAAACGTCAAACGAACAAGAATTCAAGAGCTCAATACCATTCACCTCGTTTATTCCCTTTTTCTTATATAAAGCTCTTTCGCTCACACAATATGCATTGTCTTTGTATTCTGTTAGTATCTTGCACAAATAGTATCATAATTGAGTTTCAAAAGATTTTATTGAAATATTTGTAGGTCACATTCAGATATGATATATTTTCCTATTTCTGAAATGTTATCCAAATCTCTATTTCGAAATACAGCTTTGGTCTTATGATAACCAGTCCGTAATTTTTTTTCATACGTGAAGACACACACACACACACACACACACACACACACACATATATATATATATATATATATATATATATATATGTATATATATGAGAGAGAGAGAGAGAGAGAGAGAGAGAGAGAGAGAGAGAGAGAGAGAGAGAGAGAGAGAGAGAGAGAGAGAGTTTGTGTGTGTGTTTACGCACATGAGTTTATGAAATTATCGAGAAGGGAGGTATTATCATTAACTTTATCGACTTAATTTCATAGTTATAACCTGCACTGGAATTAAAGACTTGACTTTTTCCTCAGCAGCGCATCAACCTTTGTATTTCGAAATGTCATTCCCATCCCCAAAAAGGGTCTTGTGCTGATATTGATGATAACTGTCCATCCTGTGAAACTTTCTTACCGTTTCCTATTGAGTTTCATATTTCACCAATTCATCATTAGCATGCCTGGGGACATGAAATCTGACACTTGCTTCACAGAATTGAGATAAGTTCGTTGGTGTATCTTGTTACAAAGGTTGAGACTCTGTTCTTTTTAATACCCTTTTGACTGAAAAAAAATATTGACTTGAAATGAAACTTGGTCATCAATTTCTCAATAAGTTTGAAGAAGCTTTATACACAATTTTTGTTAAGTTTTATTCCATCTGTGACCAGATTGCGAAATGGTCTTCCTAATCTGGCTGTCGAATCAGTGGAAGTTCAGAGTTTCAAATGTACTGCAAAGGTTTTTGTGTTGAAGAGGTTGACATTAGTCTCTCTTCATGATCTAAATACATTTCATAATTTTGATTCATACGAGCCTTTCTGCTTGTAGCATCCTGCTTTAGAAACTAGAGTTGAAGCTTAGCTAGTAATAGTAATAATCCTCTTGAAACGGTCTCTCTCTCTCTCTGTCTCTCTCTCTCTCTCTCTCTCTCTCTCTCTCTCTCTCTCTCTCTCTCTCTCTCTCTCTCTCTCTCTCTCTGCGTCTGGCAGGTTCACCCTCAGGTGACACAACCATCTAAGAGTCAAATGGATGCCTGTAAAAGATTTCTGTCAAATCTATAATGGAATATTCCCTTTTGCTGTAAATAAAATTATGCCCCAAGAATAACACCTTTGGCAAATTCTTGAATTTTCATACAAATGACGACATTAATCAGTAAATGTATCGTAATTGTTGGTTAATGAGATATAAACGATGATTTCGATTTTTTTTTTCATTTTGTATCTCGCAGACTGATATCGATGGCCAAGTTCACATATGGCTATTGATATAAGAATCTCAGAAGAATAACCCTTTAAGGAGAAATGTCAAACACCCGCTGCTCTAGCAGACACACACACACTTATATATATATATA
>NC_090733.1:156889411-156896911 GCF_036898095.1 Palaemon carinicauda | reverse complement strand
CCAAACTAACTTGTTTTCTTGCACATTAATACTGTTACACTTTACAATTTTAATACCCGAATTCTGAGACAGTTGAATAACTCCCAGACAGCAATATATAAAACACTGAATATCGAAAGGTCTCTTAAGTACACTCAAAACCAAACTGGGTAATTATTCCTGAGAATCATTTATGACTTGCTACTGCTCTTAACAGGATACAAGCGGAATATGATTCTAAACAATCGTGATCGGGATAATACACTCTTTATAAAAATAAATATATTCCATATAAATTACAGCACTGTAAGAATTTACACAATAACAAAATAAGTCTCTCGAAAAAATTAAGTCTGAAAAAAGACTTAGATTAAGACAAAAATGTTACGATCTAAAAATTATATATTCACTTGACTTTAAATATTATATCTGAATAAACCTTACACTTAGAAGAAATACGGCAATCAAAAATATACAAAAGCTTGAAATTAAATCTGAATAATACAATATTTAGGTTTGACACTTGATGGAAAATAGATAACCAGATCACAATACCAAATACCTTACCTTCCTACAGGGCCAGTTACAAAAACTTTGCACAATGCTAACACTCACCTTAATACAATGAATTCAAAATCACTGTTTCGTCTTATGTTTCTTTTCGACACATGATTTGCTTTGGGGCAGAGAGTCAATTAGGAGAGGACTTTTAAAACAATACTCTGAGCTGCGTGTGAGAGGGAGTGAGGGGAAATTGTCTACCTTGAGGCTGCAATTCTTTATCTCTATGTGTCACTAACCCTGGTATCACCTTATATATATATATATATATATATATATATATATATATATATATATATATATATATATATATATAAAACCAAGCTGCTTCTAGAAATTTCCAAAAGATTTGGGAAGCGTGGGGGCCTTGTCCTAAGGGCGTCAAAGTTTCAAACTAGATAAAAATATCAAAGGGTGAATCAGGGGTTTTCAGGCAACTCTCAGATCCATGCCAACGCACTCGTGTAACGACTCTCACAGCTAGCTCCGTCCACCCTTTATCCCTTAAGTAAAAAAAAAGTAACTTCCTATCCCTAGGTCCTTCAGGAAGTTTCCAAAGCACATGGTACTGAACATTCTTTCTCAAACATGATGCAATACCTAATAAAATATAAAAGAACATTACCTTAGCCCTTGTTCATATCGTGTATGATCAAATAGCACTCTCAAACAAATTACGTTAGTCTTCGTAACTAAAGTACGTGAAATAAAAAGTTAATTCTTTAAAATAACGTAAATTCACATATACTATCTTTAATTAAGAATACAATGAAATTAACGACAAAAGTCTTACATAATTTACATAACACATCTACGTCTACATGAGAAGAGCTCATTTTACGGGCTGGTTATCCTTGTTTCAATGCACAAAAAAATATAAATAAAATCATTAATAAACTACTGTATTTACTCTACACTTCGAAAGGATATATATATATATATATATATATATATATATATATATATATATATAGATATATATATATGCACATATATACAGTATATATATGTATATACAGTATATATATTTATATATATGTATATGTATATATACATATTTAGGTAGATAGATAGATAGATAGAAAAAATAGATATGTGTGTGTGTATTTCGCGAGTATTGGTGTGGGTGTATGTGTATGTAATTAATTTTCCGATACTTTTTAATTTTAAAAGGGATAATAAATTTTTTTTTTATATTATTTAGATATATTTTCTTTGGTCTAAAAGCATTTATAGAATCCACACGTCTATATCAACTTAACATATACTTCCTAAGCCAAATTGATTTAATATATTAATGTTACTTTTAAAAAATTGTTCAGTACATAGTCAATACTTTTATTCCACCTGGAAATATGACTCTTCACCGAGTGGTCACCTTGAATAGCCTTTCGTTACATTAAACCTTGCTCCACATCACCATTCATTTTTCATGTATGTCAGTCACTGGATATCTATGGCAAGATATATGAGAATTCAGTGTATTGCAATAATATAAAAGGAGGTTTGGAAATCTAATTTTTCATAATAATCAGAATCAACATTTTAATATTTCTCTTTATTCTCTGAATTGATTTAACCTTTCCACCAAGGAAGTTTAATTCTGAGGCATGAATTCAATGGCAAAGCTTCAGCATAAGTCGGGTTTCTCTATTTCCCCGAAGTCCTATAGAAATAGACGCTTTGTGTTCATGAATGGGTAAAAATTTATTTCAGACAACAATTCATCGCTTTGCTTATGCTCTGATTTTGACTTCATAGAATTTTGATTTGACAGGTTTTCTGTTTATATTCCGATATAAAATATTATATCGTTTGTTTAAAGCTGGAAGAAGTAGCTAGTTGGCTGATCATTAGGTCAACCTCTAGATTTTTTTTAATCATATGGTCCATATTACGACAAGCAATACTTTTGTTAGCTAGTAGATATATGTGTATGGAAAATAATGTAATATAATAAAAAAATATACAGTAAGAAACTACTAATGTAAAAATATTCAAGAAAAGGAGGTTGAATATTATTTTTCCTAATAGGCAGAATCAAGGTTGCGTGAAAATACGCCATAATATTTGCCGAACCTTGGCAAATGAAAGTGGAAATTCCCATTGCAATATTCAGTGCAAATTTTATTTCTTGGTCGGTGTGATCAAGATAATACAAAATTCTAATGAAAAATAAGATTGTTCGTCAGAATCGCAAGACCCGTTATTTGCAATAATTAGGATGGAAAGCCAAAGAAATAAAAGCAGTGATTATTCATAAACTATATTAAAACTTCTTTTACTATGATTTAAAAATATTCTTATTTCTTACAATAGGTTTCTTTTGTTTCTAAAATCACGTCAAAAGAGAGTTTTCACTTATAAAATGTGACAAGTAAAATGTTCATTGACTTTTACTTGTTTCTAACTAGTTTATTATTTTCATAATAAAAAAAAAAGGTTTTGTGTGGAGCTGATATTCATAATTCCTGCTTAGAAAAGATATTTTTTTCGCTGCTTTGTATGAGTGTGAGTGAGCGCGAATAAATCAAATTACATGGCACTATGCATTTAAAATAATGCAGCGAAAACTTTTTCCTCTTATTTGTCAGATGCAACACCACATTTTTCATTATTTATAAAAATTACCTTTCAGAGTAGTTAATCTCTCTCTCTCTCTCTCTCTCTCTCTCTCTCTCTCTCTCTCTCTCTCTCTCTCTCTCTCTCTAGAGAGAGAGAGAGAGAGGGGGGGGGGAATCGTGTAAATATGCAAGCAAATTTCTCAGATTAACTCTTAATTTGCTATTTTCTTTCTTTTATAATCATTAGCCTACTGAAAGCGTTAGTGAGGTTTGATAATCTCTTACTATATTAACTGTACTAAAGAAATTACACATTGAATCTCCAGTTTACGCTATAGAATAACCTCTAAAATGGTACTGTTAGATATAATCTTTGTTGCAAAACTCTCTGAACAAAAGGGGCAAAATCAACAGTTGCTGTTTAAAGATAAGCTTTACTTTAGACTGCAGAAATAATCCTTCCTATACTTTTATTTTTTATCTTTAGGAAATTTAGTATATAAAAGGTCTCTTCTTTATTTGGTTTCTGGATACACCTCTCAATTCTATCTCCTATCTCTTTACGATCGAATATTTTTGAGAAAACCAAAATATACTTCATGCGAAATAATATCATTTCAACAACAACAAGCATTGAGACGTCTGTTTGTATAACGAAATTGATTATGGAAGAATGAAAAAGTAATTTAGATGAAAAAAAAACACTTTTCATGACCTCAAAATACCTTGGAAAATATGTGAATTAATAACTATTATTCATAACCCATATGTCACACAATGTTTTTTTTTTTTTTTTTTTTTTTTTTTTTTTAAATTAGCTTCTATTTTATATACGCTTAAATTTTCACAAATTCCCAACTATTACAATGGATACAACCAAAAGTTTAGTTATTTCCTTATCATACAATACCTTATGCCTAATGCCACTTCCTGTTAGAATATTTAAATAAATTCCCACTTTTGTTTAAACAGAATATTTTTGTTAAGCAACCAACCTGTAAAATTACACCATGAATATATATTCTGCATTTGGCCGATTTGCTTAAAAAGTAGAACTTAATTTGAATTTAGATAAATGAAAAAGTCCTAATATGTGTGTTTCTACTTTAAAGCTCTTATCATATTTCATTCAACAACAAAAAACTTGATATTTTATCTTAAAAATGTGTTAGCAGGAAAGAGGGAGAGAGAGAGAGAGAGAGAGAGAGAGAGAGAGAGAGAGAGAGAGAGAGAGAGAGAGAGAGATAGAGAGAGAGAGATTGTATATAACAGTTTGATATCTATTAAACCTATTAAAGCCACCGTCGTAGTTTTTCTGTTATAATTTTAATGTCTCATTCGGTAGACCATATAAAAATTTTATGAAAATTATAACAATGTGGTCTGTAATTTATGATATAATTTTCTTCTGGGTTATTTAAACATCGAGACATCGAGTTCCTTGGAATTCAAAAAACAAATCTTTTACTGGCTAGACGGTACTACATTGGATCCTTCTCTCTGGTTACGGTTCATTTCCCTTTGACTACTCATGCACCGAATAGTCTGGCCTATTCTTTACATATTCTCCTCTGCCCTCATACACCTGACAACACTGAGATTACCAAACAATTCTTCTTCACCCAAGGGATTACTGCACTGTAATTGTTCAGTGGCCACTTTCCTCTTTGTAAGGGTAGAAGCTACTTTTTAGCTATGGTCAGTAGTTCTTCTAGGAGGACACTCCAAAATCAAACCATTGTTCTCTAGTCATGAGTAGTGCCGTAGATTCTGTACCATGGTCTTACACTGTCTTGAGTTAGAGTTCTCTTGCTTGGGGGTACATTCGGGCACGCTGTACTGTCTTGTTTCTCTTCCTCTTGTTTTGTTAAAGTTTTTAATCGATTATATAGGAGATATTCATTTTAATGTTATTACTATTCTTAAGAATTTTATTTATCTTTGTTTCCTTTCCTCACTGGGCTATTTTCTCTGTTGGAGTATCTTACTTTTCCAACTAGGCTTGTTGCTTAGCAAGTAATAATAATAATTATAATTATTATAAAAATAATAATAATAATAATCATAACGATAATAATAATATAATAAATGGTTTTAGATGTTTCGTGAAGTCTCAAAATACGGATAATATTAGGCCGTAGAAAGTAAGCATAATATTTTGCCACAAAAGTGAGATACTAATCTTGGATATCATGAAAATAGTTTTTCATCAAGATTTTTATTAGATTGTAAAACATGCAATTTTTGCTGGAGATAAGGAGAGAAAGTAAATATTCTAGGCAAGAAAGAAATATCATCATTCCCTATCATTATTAAAATGTAATGATTATTATTAATATTGTATATATATGTATATATATATATATATATATATATATATATATATATATATATATATATATATGTGTGTGTGTGTGTGTGTGTATATATATATATATATATATATATATATATATATATATATATATATACATGTATATATACATACATACATACAGTATATATACAGACAGTGGGGATACCATAAAGAGGTGAAAGGGTTTGTGTAAGCAAATGATCAGGGCCACCCATGCTTTCTGTAAGTGTCCAAACGAAAATCTCACACCATCACCAATCCGCAGTGCCCAGCATGTTTCTGATAAGTGACGAACCCCCAGACATGAATTGACATGTCTGAGGCCTTTGTTTTGCAGTGGAATAGAGTCGGCTGCGTATATATATATATATATATATATATATATATATATATATATATATATATATATATATTCATATATGTGTGTGTATGTTTAAACTGAGCTATGACATGTAATTAAGAAGACTCTTAGAAAAGTCGACACATTTTTCTTCTGTAATTTTTTACGACGTTTTGAATGCACCTGGTAACGTTAGAGAAAGGTAACATTACAAAATATAGAAAGTTCAAGTTTGGAGAAAAATAGAAGCGTTATCTGGTGCTGGATATGGATAATACTTCTATATTTTGCATCACGTTTGCAAGGGAAGAAAGGGTACAATTAGCTAAAAAACAATATTGTTAGCTATGAATTTATGTATTATATTAACAGTTAATTATGATTAATTTTATCATCTCACGATTATGATCGAATTCTCTTTGCGCTTGAGTTCAGATTAGGCCCAAATATATAGTTGATCCTCTTTCAGGGTTTTTGTTGTTTTTCGTTTTGCCAAAATTTACAATTTTTTTAAGTAGATGAAACATTTACGTAAGTCTAAATACTGCTACCTGATTTCAAATATCCTTTCAGAAAGTTTTATCATCCCACAGTTTATAGACTCAAATCACAATTATATAAAACTATGAAAACCTCAGCTGAAGTCAAAGAAATTAGGGAAATAGTTCACCACCTTCTAAAGAAGTTTGGTTTTATACGGGAATTACCTTAAAGGAATGTAAATCTAACTGCCTATTTGAATTCTGAACAACTAAGATGGGTTTTTACCAGATAGGTTATATACTGATAAGTTTGACTGTCAGATTCTAAGAAATTTATGTGAAAAGTTACAGTATATGTTGAATTATCTTTGCAACTTCCCAAAATAAAGCAGTTTTTTGCAAGACCAGCAAAGTTATCTTTTTAAATTGAATATTTCTAAATGCAAGTAAGTTTTGCATCTCTGTAGTTTGGATAATTAGATAAAAAGCTAATTGTTTTCAATTTGCATAATTCCAGAACGTTCTACAGTATATGTCACTAACGTTTTTTCATTATATTTTAGGACTGAAATTACGCGATAAAATGCAGCAAACAGTTACACCCATTAAAAGAAATCGAGATGGATATCACATGGCTTTCAAGGTAAGTTGTCCTATTCTTATGAAAAAGGCAGAACTTTACAGAAAGTATGACCTACTCTTTTTTCCCAAGTGCAGTTTTGTGTTTACATACCCAGGAATACATAATTATGTATATATGTGTATATATATATATATATATATATATATATATATATATATATATATATATATATATATATATATATATACATATATATACTCACACACACACTATTTAATGAGATGGTCCTACAAGTATTTACTTATGCATAAAAAACTTAGATTAGAACATATGCTAATTACAACTCAAAGAGCTATGGAAAGAATAATTATGATGATTATTATTACTAGTTAAGCTATAACCCTAGTTGGAAAAAGCAAGATGCTTTAACTCCAAGGGCTCCAACAGAGAAAATTAGCCCAGTGAGTAAAGGAAATAAGGAAATAAATAAAAAGATCTGAGAAATAGTAAACAATTGAAATAAAAACAGAAACAACATCAAAACAGATAATTCATATATAAAGACTTGTGTCAGCCCGTTCAACATAAATATATTTACTGCAAGTTTGAACTTTTGAAGTTCATTCGCTTCAACT
>NC_090733.1:156874411-156886911 GCF_036898095.1 Palaemon carinicauda | reverse complement strand
AGTATAAGAAATGGCAAATAGTTTTTCCTATTAATGTAGCATTTTTCTTTTAAATGTGTCTGGTAGAATGAGAGAGAGAGAGAGAGAGAGAGAGAGAGAGAGAGAGAGAGAGAGAGAGAGAGAGAGAGAGAGAGAGAGAGCATATGTATACATACATATATATATATATATATATATATATATATATATATATATGTATATATATAATATATATACTTGTATATATATATATGTATATATATAATATATATACTTGTATATATATATATATATATATATATATATATATATATATATATATATAATTATATATATGTGTGTGTGTGCGTGCGTGTAAACTATACGGCAGATATAACGTAACTTATACAACTATATGTTTACATCTACCAGAAAGAAAAAATGGTATATTTTCTATTATCACCAAACCAAATCATTAAAGGGAATCTTATTGGAAAGAGTCGGGCGTCAATAGATTTATATGCTCTTCTTGATATTTTGTTTCTCGAATAGAAATCAATGTCTTATTAAACTTAAATTAAGATCGATAATAGATTGGCTCAAATTTCACCCTTTGCAATAAAAAAAAATATTAGCATGGACTTTTTATTATATTTTACTTAAATAGCCTGTGTGACATTTATATTCCTATTGATGTAAGTTTTTGATTTGACACTCTATTCCAAAATAGTATTGATGACCAACAGTGAAAAATCTATTCTGTTCATTATTGCCAGTTAAGAATTTTTGTTTTATAAATATAATTTCCTTGTGATGGAAAAGTCCCTGTTAAAGAATTATAAAGCAAAATTCAAACTATCAAATATTTCCCATGTGGTAATGGTAATCGCCTACCATTAGGGTTCCTAATAATTAGTAATACTTACGGACATTGCCGCGTCCCTTCCACCAGGAAAAGCACTCACTGTTGCTCTACTCTAGCACTGGGCCATGAGGCTGAAATTCATATAATCCAATCTAATGCAATCCTATACCATGCAAGAATAGCATTGAATGATTAGCCCTAACGACTATTCGAGTCGCCGATTAATGGTCAATCCCTTTACTAATTCTAACACTAATTATAAACCAATTTATATAATCCGGTTATTCATATGTAGTACCACCGGTGAAATCATCATGCTTATTTTATTTTTCCATTTTTATTTTCTATCTCTTGTATCTTTTTCAAGTAAGCACTTGAAAATACTAATACGCTCTTAAAAGCGCCCAGTCGACGGAAAATGGAAGGAATTTTCGTTAGACAAAGTAAGTCGGAATTGGGCAGAGTATTAGTGATTAGCAAGGGTCTGGGATTCACCCTGGTGGTTCTGGGGGGAGGTCTACGCGTAGGCAAAGGATTAGGCCACGGATCTAAAAATTATCTTTAATGAGACAGAAAATGTCGTGAGCCACTAATTGCTTCATCAACTGAATTTTAGGCATCCTGGACTGAATTATCGTAATGGAGTTAATTATTTGAAAATGGTCTCCCGGTTATTATTATTATTATTATTATTATTATTATTATTATTAATATTATTGCTTGCTAAGCTAAAACACTAGTTGGAAAAGCAGGATGCTATAAGCCCACGGGCCCCACCAGGGAAAATAGCCCAGTGAGGAAAGCAAACAAGGAAAAATAAAATATCTTAAGAAGAGTAAAATTAAAATAGATATCTCCCATATAAACTATAAAAACTTTAACAAAAGAAGAGGAAGAGAAATAAGATAGATTATTTGTCTCTTCAATTTTAGTATTCTTAAAGAAATCATTGTGATAAAATTTTGTTGGGTAAATGTGCCATGCACCAACAATAATGGCTAACTTCAGACGAACATTGTATTTTCAGTGGTCTAAAATTATAATTCCATTGCAGTATGTTTTTAAGATTCGTATCAGTACAACTTTATATAATGTCGAGCTTACTGGTTAAAAGATCTTGATTTAAAATGAAGAAAAATATTATGGTTTAAAAGATTATTGAAAAATATAGATAGGAAATAAGAATTATCAGTTGAGTGGAAAGGCCAAATTAAATTGTAAAAAAAAAAAAAAAACTATACAGTACTCGTGTTTCTCGTAACTTACGCAGCTGCCTCACCTATAAGTTATAGTATTTCCTGCAATTATAAAAAGCTTAATTCTAAGTATTGAGTTGTAATGCTACTACTACTCATTGCTTTTATAGTTAACTTGGACTAATAAGTTAGTAGTGATAGCCCAAAAGGGATTAATTTTTCCAAGACGTTGCAAACTGCATCAGTCTGAGAATTTGGTCAGTTGGAATAGAAAGCATCAAAAGTAGGTGGGATGTAAACTATAAAATAATTTTCACACTTTGATATCGGAGGGATACTGTAAAGCCTCTTTATAAATGTCTACAATTCGCTGTTCAGTACGAAATATAAGCACCATGTTTCAGCATAGATTCAGGTTTTTGAGAGATAAACATTGACTGGTAGTGGTAGGTTATATATCAACGAGCTATACAACAATACGTTAATACATATTTTGATATAATGGAGCTAAATACATCCGAATAATTTTCGTCATTATACTAAAACCTCACTGTAGATATGTAATTTGATATGTTGTCCAATGATACTGCTTTTGATGAAGATAATAATTATTTGATATCGAGGGTACACACCAATTCTGATATTTTATTTGAACGCGTTTCATAGTCACGGTCATATATACCTCATTATACAAATAAATTTCATCGAATGAGGGGATACAAGAGGGGAAAATTAAACATAAGCTATTCTTAGATTTACAAGTTTCAGAGGGTGTTCAAGGAGAAACATGCGTGGAAGCACTGCTATTTAAAATGAATACAAACAAGTTCCATATTTGCAGCGGAGAGAAGATACACTGCTACTCGGGGCACGTTGAAAAGAAATCACTATGTAAACTGAGATGCCACACTTTTAGGTCTAAGTAATAATATGACTCATATTGAGATATCTTTCTTTAGTAATCCTATATGGGAATTGATCGGCAGACAATAATCCAGCAGGACAACTCTTCACGTTCCTATTATATTAGGGTTATATAGGTGAGTAATGGTCAAAACTTATTACATATGTGGAGAGAATTGGCAAAAATTTATGAAGCATTAGCCATAAAAATATCTATTTTACTCAACTGCAGGCTATCATAAAAAAATCCAAAGAAATCCTTTTCTCTCTCTCTCTCTCTCTCTCTCTCTCTCTCTCTCTCTCTCTCTCTCTCTCTCTCTCTCTCTCTCTCTCTCTTTCTCTCTCTCTCTCTCTCTCTCTCTCTCTCTCTCTCTCTCTCTACGTTATATATATATATATATATATATATATATATATATATATATATATATATATATATATATATATATATATAATATATATATAGTATATATATATATATATATATATATATATATATATACACGTGTGTGTGCGTGTGTGTGTGTATGTATGTACATATACACATTATATATACCAGTCTGATGGACGGCGTTGAAAATGGGTTCCTAAGGTATAAAGGAAATTGTTCGATAACTACCAGAAAAAAAAATACTGTTTGGTTTTTTCTCTCTGAGGAGACAAATGATACCACGGAAATGGTTTTGCTTTGATGAATGAACATTGGCACCCGACTGCAAACGATAGATGAATGAAGTCGAAGAGGATAGGAGTTTTTGGGAAAATGTAGAACTTTGGAGGTACTTGGATGAATGTTTCTAGTCAATAGGAGGATTAATTTGCATTCAGTCAATTAAAACAATTAAGTTTTGTTTAACAGAAGCGTAAAGGTGAATTAAATTTGGAAATGTAAGAATCATTTCATCCAAGTCATTATCTTATATCTTAACCTAAAACTCTTCTACCGTAGATTTTAGGAGGGCTGTTATGTTCTGCAGATTTCGGAAAAAAAAAATCTGAATAAGATGAAAATTTCGCTATGAATATGTATCATAAATTGTGGTGCAAAACTTCAAAATATTCGTTAATTAATGGTAACGAATATATTTAGCACCCTCTACGCCATGAAATTTAATCAGCTGCAAATTGCGTGAAAAGAATATTAGCAATCCTTCCCTTTTTATTTGATTAGAAAGTAATAGTGTAAATGCCCCAAAGCTATGTAAAATGATGGTGACGTTATGCCTGTTTGCATACTTTCATTGGGTATTTCTTACTTCTATCTAAGTAAGTGATATGCACCGTGGAGGCTCAAAGAAGCGAAAAATGCCGTATTTTAGATTGGTATTTTGTTATCCCTACTTACAAAAGACTAATGACGAATACCATGTTATATTCATTGCAATAGTTAAAGAAAAAATACAGAAAAGGCACTTTACTTGACTAGGATTTAGCGTGTGATGACTTTCAGCAATTGCATAATTTTCAAATAGTCATTATCTACGAAGACGAATGATTAACAAGCAGGGCTCTAAAAATATTGAGAATATTTCTGATGGCATAGAAATAATGTTGACTCCTTTTGAGATTTTGCAAGTGGAGCGTTTTTAGTATCCCGCGAATTTCATAAACTCCTTGGTCGTCACAATTCTTTAAAAAATGAGACCTGACAACAACGTTACCTCCACCGTCGAAAAATCTGTCTCTTTGACTCCCAACCTTTATCAGGAACGTTGCGCCCAAAAGAACACAGGTCTCCTCATTAATTGCCTTCATCCGAGACGAGCATAGAGAGAAGAATTCCACGTAACTCTTTCATCATCTTTTCTTGCTCGCTTTCTTTCGCCCAGAAGTCTTTTGCGCCTGCCGGAACCCTTTTCACCTGGGGCCTGTGATGGCAAGAGGAGTGGAAAATCAAACCTTACGTCGGTGATCTCTGACCGGAAGGGGGAGCAGCTGATTCTTAGACCCTGTCGTTAGGCAGAAAGTAAAAAAAAGATAAAATGAAAATTATAATGACACTTAGTTGCAAATTTTTAAAACTAGCTTTAGCATGTGAATTCATTTATTCCTGGGAATAGTCTTGTCTGAAGATGAAAAAAATACATGGTTAGGAAGGAAAGTAGAATTACATTTAATGAATGAATACCTCATCTCTCTCTCTCTCTCTCTCTCTCTCTCTCTCTCTCTCTCTCTCTCTCTCTCTCTCTCTCTCTCTCTCTCTCTCTCTCTCTATATATATATATATATATATATTATATATATATATATATATATATATATATGTATATATATGTGTGTGAATATATGTATATATATATATATATATATATATATATATATATATATATATATATATATATATTACTTGCTAAGCTACAACCTTATTTGGAAAAGCAGGATGTTATAAGGCCAGGGGCCCCAACAGGGAAAATAGCCCAGTGAGGAGAGGAAACATGGGAAAATGAAATATAAGAACAGCAACAATATTAAAATAAATATTCCCTATATAAAATATAAAAACAAGAGGAAGAGAAACAAGATAGAATAGTGTGCTCGAGTGTACCCTCAAACAAGAGAATTCTGACCCAAGACAGTGAAAGACCATTGTACAGTGGCTATGGCACTACCTAAGACTAGAGAACAATGGTTCGATTTTGGTGTGTCCTTCTCCTAGAAGAGCTGCTTACTATAACTAAAGAGTCTTTTTCTATACTTACCAAGAGGAAAGTGGCCACTGAACAATTCCAGTGCAGTAGTTAACCCTTTTGGTGAATAAGAATTGTTTGGTAATCTCTGTGTTGTCAGGTGTATGAGGACGGAAGATAATCTGTAAAGAATAGGTCAGACTATTCAGTGTATGAGTAGGCAAGAGGAAAATAGCCACTGAACAATTCCAGTGCAGTAGTTAACCTCTTTGGTGAAGAAGAATTGTTTGGTAAT
Organism: Palaemon carinicauda; assembly: GCF_036898095.1. Classification (NCBI taxonomy): domain Eukaryota; kingdom Metazoa; phylum Arthropoda; class Malacostraca; order Decapoda; family Palaemonidae; genus Palaemon; species Palaemon carinicauda. The sequence goes on along the minus strand of NC_090733.1, from coordinate 156,881,067 downwards.
CTCAGTGTTGTCAGGTGTATGAGGACGGAAGAGAATCTGTAAAGAATAGACCAGACTATTCAGTGTATGAGTAGGCAAAGGGAAAGTGAACCGTAACCAGAGAGAAGGATCCAATGTAGTACTGCCTGGCCAGCCAAAGGACCCCCATAACTCTCTAGCGGTAGTATTTCAACGGGTGGCTGGTGCCCTGGTCAACCTGTATATATGTATATCTGTGTATTCTTAGTAAAGTTATACTGATTCTGATATCGATTTTTCAAAATCTAGAGAGTTGTTTTTGTGATTAAACTGCAAACCTTGATGCCTATGTTCACTATCCAACTCAAGTATGATATTGTAATTTCTTTTTTGTGGGAACCTCGAAGCTCATCACTGCTGCTTATGGATTTGCTGGTAAAAGCAATGCAAACAAACGAATCTTCAACATCGTCAAGAATACAAAGCGGACGATAATTCGACATAACTTTTTATTCAAGAGACTTTTAGTGCACCTTTTATCGGAATTTTATATTCTCTTAGCTCTTATAGAAACATATTCAAGTATTGCATTTATTTATTATGTAACATGGATTTTTGTGTATGTTTGAATGCTTATGTTCGTGAAATATTTGTCAGTGTAAGTGCGTTTGCATGACTATGTAAGGTAAGTACTCAAGCTCTTCCATTCAATGAAACATTTCACCCAGTCCTCTTTAATTTTGTCGAGATTTTCGCTTGAAAGTCTTGATGCAAGTAAAAGCGTCTTTCCTTTCCATGCCTTGTTTAATTTTTTTTTCTATAAAAATTCGTTGTATCTTGATTTCATGTAAGAGATTATCTAAGAAATATTGGGAAACTTCTTCCATAGTAGAAAATGTTATTGAAAAATTTTAAATCATGCTCGGTTATAGATACTGTATGTAATTTTTAATATTTTCCTATTATTCTGAAAGCTTATATTGATTTTATTATTTCCTACTGATGTATCGCTAGTTTTATTCGTATTGCAATATTCCGATAAAAGTAAATGAGTCAGTTATATTTCATATAAACAAAATTATCGTCCAATCAATTACATGTTATGAGCATGTTATTTGGAGTAAACATAAATTTCCTAATAAATAATTGATATGCATTATCATAGATAATCATACATCCGTTACTTTGAAACTCGAGAGTGTAGAAATTCTAAATTATTTAACTTCTTCACTCGGCGGGTTAATTATTGCCATGTAATTGTTCAATAGTTACTTCTACTTAAAGAAGAAGACTCTAAAGTCAAATCATTGTTCTCTAGTTTTAAGTAGTGCCATAGCCACTGTACCATGGTCTTCTACTGTCTTTTGTTAGATTTCTCTTACTTGAAGGTACACATAGCCCCTCTATTCTATCTTTTTCCTTATTTCCTTTCCTCGCCGGGCTATTTCCCTTGTTGGAGCCCTTGGGCTTATAGCATCCTGCTTTCATAAGTAGTGTTGTGGCTTAGCTAATAATAGTAATAATGTGGCATATTCAAAGTTTCATACAGTGGAATTAATATGGTAGAAAGCAGTGCGTGGAAATTTCAGTAACAGTGATTACGACCCATTTCAGCTATAAACATTGATATTGTATCGCTTAATTTTCGCACCAAATATATATATATATATATATATATATATATATATATATATATATATATGTATGTATGTATATGTATATATATATTATACATTATATATATATATATATATATATATATATATATATATATATATACACACACACACACACACACATATATATATATATATATATATATATATATATATATATATATAAATATATATATGATAGCAAGGTGAGATCTCAGAGTAGGATAGAAGAGCACTTTCACCAGAAGCGATAACAGGTTCGTTTTCCTCTCAAAATGCTTTTAGGACAATAGCCTGTGTATAAGAAAAAAAAAAATACATGTTAAAGATAAATGCTGACATGGCACTTTCTGAGACTCCTTATATTAAGGAGAGTTATGGTGAAATCTTCGAGATCTACCCTCTTTAAAAATATTGAACGTTCGACACGTAGGTTTGATCACAAAAGTGTAATTGTTGATGTTATTGCATGGGTGATCTTTAGTTACAATTTAAATACTAAGGGTTTCAAAGTGATATTCTAATTTATATACGGGTATCTCATTTCATTACGATATCACTACACAAAATCTATAGGGGTTTATATATTTTCTAGCCATGCTATCATAGTAATTTTATAATTCACATCATACTCCTTTTTACTATGGCGAATTTATATGCACACCTTGATTGCAATATTAGAAACCTTTTCAGTCAGTCGTCGTTGTAGGTTATATTATACGACTAAAGGGACTTGTTTAATTAATTTTTTTTCCATTAACAAATTAGATTATTACGAGAAAATATTAGTTTCTGGATTTAATTTTTTTATGATATTGCCTTTTATTACTTCCTAGCACAATAACGCGGAAATCAATTATAACATTCATATAGCCAAGTAAATCTGTACAGTATAAAAAATGAGAAACATCACTTTATTTTTCACTTTTTAGGATTTGTTCTCATTCTAATATTTATTAAAAAAGAATAAAACAGTAATGTAACTTGAATCTATGCTTCCCACTGACTTTTCCCTGAATATGAAACTCATTTACTAATAATTTTTAGGGGTTATCAAGATTTAAATTATTTAATGGACTAAAAAGGTCAATACAACACTTTATTCGCTTAATAAGTTGAAGTCTTTTAAAGTTGAAATGGCACCTTCAGAATCTATACTCAAGATCCTCTTTTATACTGAGTCATAACTAAATGGTAAATAAATTTAACAAATGTCACTAAAACAAGGCTTTTATAATCGTATGTTCTAGAAAATATTCTTACAAATACTTTTTCCGTATTGCATTGTTAAAAAGTATTTTGTTCTGATAACAGTGCTGCATAAATAGCATACGTTAATGCTAACCTAGCAATCCCTTGATTTTCCCAATTTTAATACAAACAATGCTGTAGTAACGCAGACTAATGCCTTGTGACCAGGCCAACCTAATTTGATTTACTCATTTCATTTCAATAGATGGTGCATTAATACTGATACCATATGCTCATGGTAATTTGGCAGTTACTTGAGTTTGTACACTTTATTACAAACAGGACGGCATCCCCACTACGTGATACTTCAGGTCCAAGCCACCTTAACCAAATAGGTCTTTGATATAGTGAATTCTATTAAAAATAAATCAGCATAATACTATTGTTTTCGTATAATTCGTTACCAAAACGGTACAGAGTAGTGATTAAAGGCCATATTGATTATAGTTTGGAAAATATTTTGTACAAAGGGTGTGTCACTTTTATGCAGTATTGAAAAAGAGTCATGTAATTCCCATACATGAATGAGGAATATATACGTTAAACAAAACATCTGGTTCGCTCGTTTGTCCCGAGCCCCATGCAGATTAACGACGGATTTTGACAATAACTTGTTTAATCTCGCTGACGAAGCAATAATTACGTAATTTGAATTGCACATCATAACTATAGTGAATACATCTCTTGTAATTAATAACAGCCTCGTCCAGCCATCATTAATCATTAAAGGTAATTAATTTTATTATTTGACAATCCAAAAATGATTAATTACTCGACGTCATGGTGATGGTCGCATCGCGTATTATTTATCACGGGAATAACAATGGATCTTTCGTATTACGTTGTAAGACAATGAATGGAGATGAATAATTACTCTACGGTGGGGAAATCACGATGAATTTCTGTCGTCCGAAAAACATGAAACATTTACCCGTGAAGAGGCGAAGCACAACGGTAATTACACCTTGAGAATCAAGACAATATGATATCGTGAGGACTTACGTCATGTTCCATAACGGCTCATAAACCTGTTTGTGATGATTTTCAACACATTTCTGGCTATCATGGCCTCTTTAGAGTTAAGATATTAATTAACTATGTTATGATAAGTTTTTTATCCTCCTTATGGATTTTGTAATGCGCAGAAGAGTTGGGTATGGTGGAGGATTGGACTGGATTGGTAATAGGAAACAGCTGACCTTAAGTATGCTGATGATGCTGTCCTTATTAGCAGAACACCTCAGGACTTGCAAAGCTTGCTTCCCAGAATGCATGAAATATCACAGGAGGTTAGGCTCAAAATAAACAGCGGAAAGACAGAGATGATGAGAAGGGAATGGACGATGAAATATCATTGGAAGGAGAAAGGATTAATGAGGTTAAATCATTTAACTATTAAATCTCTAATACAGGGTCTTCAGAATTAGATTTTAATGAAAGATTTAAATAATCAAACCAGAAAATGGCAAGGTCAAGTAAAAGTTGGAAATCAAATCGCCTGAAAAATCAGGTAATATATCAGTTTAGTGAGATCCGTATTACTTTATGGAATGACAATGAAACAATATCCAGCCGATTTTGTAGATTTGAGAAAAAAGCCATGAGAAGAATATTGAGAGGCATATTGGGAGTTGAATGGCAGTTCAGGCTTAGAAATGAGGCTTTGAGAGAGATTGCTCGAGAGCCATATGTAGATGAGATCATGGTGAGGGGTCGATGAGGATGGTTTGGGCATTCTCTTCGTATTCCCCGAGATATTAGTTCACCAAACTTATAACTAGGCTCCACAAGGCACTAGAAGAGTTGGAAGACTCAGGCCTACATGGCTGAGGCTTATGAAGCGTGAAGTAGGAAATGGTGAATGGAGAAGTATTGATTTAAACGCACAAGATACAGACGACTGGCGAAATCTAGCTGAGGATCTGGGCGTCAATAGGCGTAGGAGATGATGATGATGCTGATAAGTGCTGTCTATCAAAGTTCATTGTATACATTTTAGAAAAATCTTGATACTGCTATTAAAAAGTTTCAATGAATCGAGTGAGTATATCTAAGAATCCACGGAAGAAGGAAGTACCCTTAAGTTCGTGGCATAAAAAAAGAAAGAAAAAAAAAAGACTACATTTTCTTTATAACTAAAAATGTTGAAAAGGGGAGATTGATTTCATCTATTTCTCAATTGGATTTCACTATATTTATTAATATATCTAGTTTGGATATTTTTTATATAGATATGTCGATTTCTTTTGCATCCTCTTATGATATATAAGGATATGTTAATCGATATCAGCGCTTTCCAAAATGTTTTGATTTGCATTTGAGACCCAAAATCCCTTACCGAATAATAAATCAATATTTTAGTTGATGAACACTTCAAGAATATACATTTTCAGAATTTGTTAAGCATTTGATAAATCAGAGGACCTGTCACACACTAAATCGTTCAGCGAAAAAGCAATTTTCACTGTGATATAATGGAATGGCAGATATGTATGGAAAATATATTATTCTAGTGATGAGCAAAGATGAAATCTATGATATCTAAAAGATATTAGATAATATAGTTAAAGTACAAATTGAAATAAGAAGATTGTTATTATAAGGAAAATATATTCGTGAATATGAGTATTTGATATGAACAGACCCTCAAAGGTCGATATTAAATAAAGTGAATCATCTGAACCAGTAAATGAATTTTACAATAATGATGCAAATGAAGACATGTCACTGGGAAAGAATAAATTCAATTGTAATCTAATATATACTTATAAATTACTTTATTTGAGGCTTATTGAAATTGATTGAGTGCCTAATCATGATCTTCAGTCTTATTAACAAGATGAAGCTCTAGTGCTGACAACATATATAGGTCTGTGATGGAGAAGACAAATAGTTGAAAGGGAAAAGATGCAAAAAGTAGGTTGTACTTTTGGATAGATTGCTGAGTTTCATGTACACATTTACAGTTTCTTGCAAAAAGCAACTCTTCCTTTTCAGCCATTGCCTGACCCTTCCTGGTCCTAGCTTGGGTGAAGAAGGGGCTTGGGCGCGGATCATATGCATGTATGTTCAGTCTCTAGGGCTTTGTCCTGCTTGCTAAAGCAATATTACTGTCTCTCGCCTCTGCCATTCATGAATTCATGAGCGGTCTTTAAACCTTCTGTGATGAATAATTGCCGTTGAGAATATCACACGGTTAAACCGTATACTTAAATGATAACACATTAATATTTTTTTTTTCTGGATATATGTCTGTATACCAGCTATATAACCCATAAGTATATGGATAGTTTTCATAAGCAATTGAAAGTATAAGATTCGTTTTTCAGAGAAAGTTGAAGAATATCACCTAAAAGTTGATAATGGTCATAGATTAGAATTGAATGAATGTATCTTAAAGGCTCCATTCTAGATTTACTGTTAGGGCCATTCAGCATATAAAGACTATTCTTGACTATACTCATTTTTTTTAATGAGGCGCATTTGCACTGACTCTCAGCGGTGCACTTTTAGCTTTGAAAAGTTTCCTGATCGCTGATTGGTTAGAATTACCTTGTCCAACCAATCAGCGAGTCGGTGCAAATCTGCCTCACTAAAAAGAATTGACTATACGTGTGGCTTATCAATGTATGGCACATGTTAACTAGCAATTATTCATGTGACTATTTCTTTATCAATTGTGTTATTGCTTAGCATTTAAATCTAATCCGATTAGAAATTAAGAGCTGCAGAAATCTTGTTTGTGCATGCCAAGGTTCACAAATGCAGATCTGCACACATATAAACCAATGA
>NC_090733.1:156859411-156871911 GCF_036898095.1 Palaemon carinicauda | reverse complement strand
TTAACGTTTGATAACTTTTTAGCTTAAATCATTCATGTATGTGCTTGGAATAGCCACGTCTAGAACCGAGTGAGAACTAGCTCAACTATATCTTTTATTAATATCGTTCTGAATAATTTTAGATAACAGAGTTTTTAGGTTTGTTATACCGTTTCCATCAATGTACACACACATTCGCGCGTGTGTGTGCATATTCATACATACATACCCACACACTCACACAAACAACAATGAAGATAAGGCCATCGTATGTAAACATCGATTTTAAACTTATTTATTTTGAATTCGCAGCGAAAAATGGCAGGTTATTTTAGCATTATCGATTCAATGAAATTGAAGTCACGTTTTCACATCTAGCTTATCTGTATAATGATAGACGAAAGTTACTGCAGTATAGCATTAATATGGGGTAGAAATAAATTTGATACCATCTAAATGAGAAAAATAAAGCTATAAAATAGGTCTCCTTATGGTTAGGCAAGCAAATGGATTTAGGCTAAATTTAGTAACAAATTGTGCAAGTTGCAGTCTTTTATTCGTGAGCATTTGCAATTCGATTCAATCAGAGTTTACCAGTTTCGACTGAATATGTTTATTCTGGAAAAATATCGTACATTCAGAATTTGTTCTTCCTTTCCGGTGGATCTTGGTTTGCGCCGGTCACGGCCGTTAGATACCTTTACCAATTCAAGGTCCAATCTCGGCTATATCGACAGCGTAATTGGGAGCGAATTGACAATCATCCCTGAGATAGCGATGGCATATTGACACGTGATAAACACATTCCACCGCCCTGTCCTCATTCCTCCCATGTTTATTACTCATCCGTGTTTGTGATGTATGTGTGTTTATCTTTACGATTTTCTACCTAAGATTATTTTTACAGTACGGCTAGATTTATCGTTGTAAAATAATTTTTAAAGGATGCAAATAGTCAGATGCAATTAATCAGCTTAAATAAAATACAGATACCCATCATGCTCCTCTTAGGTATCTTTATTGTTATATAGTAAAATGCTCTCGAAATGCAACAATGACAATTACAGGGAAAAAAAATTAGTAAATTAAAACTTTTCCACGCAGTTACTTGAAAACATTTTAGGGTTAATAATATCTTCTAAAAAGGGGTAGTACACAGTGGAAGGAAGAAAAGATTTAGAAATACGGTAGCTCATTATTTTCACACTCATATACGTTGCATCGTATAATGGATTAAATGTTAGCTTCTTTAGTACGACAGATAAAAGCCGATTGAAAATCCTAGATGGCGTCCATTTTTCAAGATGTCAAACAAATTAGCCACCTGATGTTGATGATTTGCTTAGAAGCATTCCAAGTTGTCCGATTTACATAATCTAGATATAGGTTCCTCTACAGGTCACGATCCTGAATCACTGTTGGATGCTGGCTGAGATTAGTAAATGTTCAGAGGCATCATTAAATGCATTCTAAGCCTGCATGCATATTTCTTCCCAATCCCATGGAATGCAGACACAGTGTCCCTTTCAGTGAACGCAGGAAAGTTTGGGATCCCTCCAGCTTTCTCAATTCCTATTGCAGAAAGTACCCCATAGACTGTAATCCATCGAATCTTGGATCATTGGCCAAAGGCAAACCACGTTTCCCAAGACCTTCTTCCTGTAAGGATGGCAACACAGATATTACTATAAATAGCACGCCCATGTCATTGAAATAACTTTCTCTTATCAGTCGTTGCATCCCTAACATGTACAAAATATTCGAATGATAGCCTCCTCATGACAACTTGAGGACACTACATCCAGAGACTTCAATATTTGTGCTTGATGGCTCTGCTTCACACATCTTCTTTGCAAGGAAGTGAAACCGCTCAGTCTTGATGCTTGCATCGCGAAGGAGGCTTTGCCAATTTCATGGTGTCGAACTTGTTCCTGTCACTCTTCTTTAGCTTCCTTGTACCCTTTTCGACCTCATCTCTGATTACAAACTGGATTTCTTGTTTTCGCCAAAGACCACATCCACCTACTCATACCTAGCAGCCACTGTCACTGAGAGATGCAGGGTGTGATCGATTCTCGTGCATGAAGAATTCTTACAAGTCATGCTGTCTGTTTTGGCAAGAGATGAACAGTAGTGAGAATAACTGATAGACATCTTTGAGGAGTTTCTCCTTAGAAATTATCTTGCCTATTCTTGTGTAAAGAAAGAATGGGGGTTTTTATTGATTGATGTTATGAAGGATTTTCACTTTCATCCTTTAGCCCTTCCAAAATAATTCGAACTGCTCTTTGGGCTGTCGATAATGTGTAGTTACCATTTCATATAGATAGATGGGTCTGTAATATTCTGTGTTTTGCACCAGTAGGTTTGGTTGATACCGCTTGGAATAGATTGTGCATTTGCATCAGTGCACAGAGTGATTTTACGTTTTCAAAGAAAGAATTCTGAACAGGGTGTCTCCAATTGTAATAGCATCTTTTGAACCAGACATGGCCTCGTATTTAGCTACTAGTCCACTAACTTCGGGTCCTACAACCATCCACCTATGAAGCACTGATGTATGTTCTGTCGACCTAGCTGCTACTTCGTGACCTTTGATCACTTCGTTAATTTGCCCCTGTGCTTAATTGGTCCCTATAGCAAAGAGATATGTTCTAGACTTCTGGACGACGAAGTTCCCTGTGGGAAACTCCTTGGCCATATTTGGATGTTGTTGAGCAAGTAACATCATATCACTGAGGTGAATGGGATCCATCATGCACAATAGACATTGTTATTCACAAAGAAGTAAGTCACCAGCTTTGAAAGATGGTTGCCAAATTACCCAAATTGTTCAATTGGACGCCAGATTTGATTAGTTTGACTTAGAGAACAAGTTTGCCAAGTTTGATGCTTTTATCATAATTTGCTTAATTTTTCTGTGATCTCCTAGACTAGGGTCATACCTCGGCTCTCGTGGATGTTACGTTTCAAGTCTCCTAGTGATACCTCCCAGCAATTATAAACATGTTATACACTCTTCAATTCCATCTTTACAATGGTGTTTTTTGCTGTCTTATTAAAGGTAACATTCGACGTTGGCCTAATACTCTATTGGTGCTATTTTACTTAGAAAACAGTAGATTTGTTGATGCCGTAATGTCAGCCTATGTCCGCATAGCTTCTCTACTCCCGATGTACACCGAGGAGTTTAATTTTCTCCACTATAGTAAGCATCCTTCTCCGTCGCTTGCGTTCACTGCCTGAAACCGTAGAAGGTGGAGGACATTTACCTGGCACCATTGGGCTTGAAGCAAGTTGCAATTTTAGCCAAAAATTAAAATATAAACGCAGATAAAGATGCAGTGTGATGTCGCGTAAGTATGCATAGAATCAAACTGTGGTCTGACACCCAGGGTCCTTTTTACCATGTTCTGATTGGTCATATGTTCTATAATGGCCAATAGTGTGCCTTGTACGAAATTATCTGGGCATGCTACTCTGCTCTCCTCACGCTTTCTGAATTTCGTTTTCCATACAGATGCGTGATTGTTTGTGCCACCTACGAGACACCACGTATTTTCTTCTTCCTGAAAAATTATACAAAACATAGGCTACATTATGTTCTCGCTATCGAACCATAATTATTACAGTACTGTAATTTATGAATATTTAGGTCCAAAGTTACTATTTCTAACAAAAAATAAAAATATGATAAATAGAAAATAGCTTCTGAAATATTATATAGCTAAAGCGAGCTTGTTTACTTAGTTTATATGGACCATTTATTCTAGCATTATTATTTATTTATAAACTGTTCTAATAGCTGCGTTCATTAGCTCTCGGAAGAACCTAATTATGTCAGCTTTGTAGATTTAAAAATTCAGTTAAATCACCTTAGTAATTAGATTTAAAGATTATTTGTTCATGAAATTAGGCGACGTTGGGATTAACAAAAATTTAAATAAAACAATGAGGTGTGTCTTTTGTATAGAATAAAATCTGCTTGATCTAGACAGTGATGTTCCTCACTATAGAGAATTAAATTGAATAAAGAACTAAGCTCCATCATAAGATAGGCTTTAAAACATTTTTAAAATAATGCATACCGATTATGTGATTTAGGCAATATTGAAGTATTTCTAGTTTTTTTTTTTTTTTTTTGAAGAAGAAATATTTTTGGATAATTTTCATGTTTTATATACTCTATGTCAACATTAATGTATTACTTATTGTGATTTTCTTTTTGATACATTTTATGCAAAAAGACCTTTTCATTGCCTTCTTCTGAAAGGATTTTAGGAAAAGTCATATATTCCCAAATATTAAATAGGCATTATCCACAATAAAAACCTATAGCATGAAATAAATAAATTAAAGAATTCCATAAGATTATTATATTAACTGATTCTTGTGTTCAACCTTGCTTGATCTTATAGCTGTTTCGTGATAGCCTACATCTTCAGAAGACTGATCAAGAATTATCACGAAACTATTCAGGAAATGATCTTATTTTTTTCTATTTCATTTTCCCTGTGGTTCTCTTGCATACAATTATATATACACACACACACATATATATATATATATATATATATATATATATATATATATATATATATATATATATTATATATATATTATATTTTTTATTGTGAAAATGATATATTAACAGATCTATCTACCTTTGTTATCTATAACCAACTAGCATTATTTCCTTTTTTAAATCCCATGTGTCGTGTCCAAATCCAGTTACCAAATCTTATCAATTCGTCTTGTTACTAAAATTAGTTACTGCACCCTGCTGCAAAATCCCATGAAAGCTGCAGCAATAAGAACAACAACAACAACAACAAAAGAATGCCACCTGCTAAAGGACTGGGGGGAGGGGGGGGGGGTTTGAAATGGAGGCGTGAGGCTGCGAGGCAACCATAATGTTAGTACGTCTACAGACGCCGGACTCGTGATGGAAAAGGAAAAGTTTGGTCCAAACCCTGCCCCCCTCCCCCCAATTATTGAAGAACATTATCGTCTTACAATACGCCTCTGCTTTCCCCTCCCCCCCACACCCGTAATTATGCTCCTCTTTTCCATACTGAAATCTCCATTGCTCCGTTAAATAAAATAGACGGTCTATGAGGAGAATGTATATCCTTATTAACACATGTTTCAGGAACTTAATACTATAGAAAACCAGAATACCTAAAAGTGATATGGATCCTTAAACAGACAAAATTCTGCCATGTATTTTCTAAAAGTTACTTAGACAAAACCGTTAGCGGATTTTTTAAAACTTTTTTTTTTCGCAAGAGCAAGGAAATTCAATAACGGAAAACGAAGACGAAAAAGAAAAAGAGTTCAATATGAGAGAGGAATGAAAAGGGTTCTGCTCTGGCAAAAATGTTGCCCAATCAATGTGTGACCATTATGCTAAATCACCGCCATCTTTCTTTTCAATTTGGTCTAATTTCGGCAACGTCATTTCGAAAAGCGACGAAAAGTTCACGACGGACTAGGACTTTAATCTTCCAAAAAAAAACCATCCCATGCCCAGTTTCATGTGGGGTTTTATATGCAAGTTTTTAGTCTTTCTTAAAAGAGCAATAATCAATAAGATATTTTCATACACGTATCTTGAAACAACCTTCTATTAATTAGATGGATCGTTTCTCAAGTGGACTAAATTTTTTTTTATTTTCCTGCAAAAATAATTCCATATCTGATAAAGTCAAAATTATTTATTCTTTTTAGAAGTATTGTAGATTAAAGGGGGGGGGGGGATATCATGTGAAATGTTCAAGGAGAAAGATATGGATCTCTGATAAACTCAAAATTATTTATTCTTTTTAGAAGTATTGTAGATTAAATGAGGGGGAAATATCATGTGAAATGTTCAAGGAGAAAGATATGGATCTCATTATATATATAAAAAAAATGTTAGTGTCCCTCATTTCTGAAGAGCGCTATTTTGCTTAACGTAAGGATAATATTCTCGACGAGAAATACTTGTTAATATACAGACAAAGATTATTAGATATTTAAATAGACCTTTCTTTCTAGAGTCACTAAATTTGAAGGAAAACCGTTTGATAATTATTTCATTATTGAATGGGAATATTATTTTCCTAGAAAGACAGTTTGTTTACTGTGAAGTTGAATTTTGATTTGGTAGTTATTCCGGTATGCAAATTGATGTACACTATTTATATCTAATGAACCCTAGTACGTTTCAGTAATATCACACGGGCATATTTAATCAGTTCGTTAGTATGGACCCTTATTAAATTGGGAAAACAATCTCCAGATGGCATTAACACATAAATTTTTAAAAGATGTTACAGATTTAGCCTGGGAGCAGACCTGTATTCATATAACATATATATTTATAAAACTGGTATGGGATCATCACTTTAATTATGAACGGTGATTAAATTTATTAATGGAGTAATGCACTGAAATTCGTAATCAGGGAAGTATTTTACAGGAAAAATAGTTTTAAAAAATATCTGTGAAAGAATAACTTGATTATGTAGGTCCATTAATTAACGTTAACAGAAATTTGACACAACAAGCTTAAAGATAGACCTTGGTTAGCAGAAGGTTTAATATTGTTACAAATCAGTAGTTTCTTCGTAGGCACAATATGGTCTTAGAAAATAAAAATCCAAATAAATTTTCTCATACATATTATTATTATTATTATTATATATATATATATATATATATATATATATATATATATATATATATATATATATATATATATATATGAGAGAGAGAGAGAGAGAGAGAGAGAGGAGAGAGAGAGAGAGAGAGAGAGAGAGAGAGAGAGAGAGAGAGAGAGAGAGAGCTTAAGGTTTTTATCTCCATATTCCTTAAAAAAATATCTGCATATGAATGTTCGAGCTTTATATTCCTATGTATCATCCCCATATGCAAATTATTGCGAATGAAAATGCAAGTTTATAACTAGTTTTATTTATCTAAAGTATTATTATTATTATTATTATTATTATTATTACTGTTATTATTATTATTGTTATTATTATTATTGTTATTTTTATTATTGTTATTTTTATTATTATTAGCATATATTAGCTTACTGTTGTTATTAGCTAAGCTACGGTCCCAGTTTAAATATCAGATGTTACAAGCCCAATGGTTCAAAAGAGAAAATAGACCAATGAGGAAATGAAGATCATTCCACATTTTGGTCATAGCTGGAATAAAATTTGTAGAATATTGTTTAGTATTGAACCTCATGATGGAGAAGACATGACGGTTAGAACTAACTGCATACCTAGTATTACGTACAGGATGGTAGAGTTGGGATGATCTTCATGCAAAGGTTGGTCAGAATTATGAAAAATCTTATGCAACATACATAAATAACTAACTGAACGATAGTGTCAGAGATAAATAGATAGATCATGAATAAGAAATTTAATAGATTGCAAGATTTTGTCCAATAGATTAAGATGAAATTCAGCACCTGATGACCAGACAGGAGAACAATACTCGAAACAAGCCGTAATAATAAAAGAAATAGAATTTATTCAGAAAATCATTAAAGACCTCCTCGGTAAACTAATACATTCCTATACTCACAATGGTGCCCATCAACAACTTTGTAATCTATTATTAAAGATTTAGTAGTGATGCCAAGAAAAGACCTTCCAACTCCCAACACGGACGAAGGCAGCGCTACAATGAAGGCTATACATATGAACTTCCTAACCACAACCAATTTAGAAGTTTTGCCCTAAGACCCTAAGAACTTTAGATAATATAAGAGTTCATTTACTCTAATTTTTATTCTACAGGATCTTCAAAATAGATATATTATCCCAACATTCTGTAGCATTTCCATCTCAATGCAAACGTATTGATAGTCCTTCCCCTCTAAAATATGCATTTGATACAATTTTACGTATATAAAATGCTATATGCCTCATTCTAATTTGCAGATGCATTATGAAACCCACCACAAACTAATCATTATAACTTTTTATTTAATTCTCCCTCTGACTGCATTTTTATCTCATGCTTCTTCCCGAGCCTTTCCCTGTTTTTCTTCGCTTGCCTCTATTCCTGCATTGATTTTGCCATCAGAATCATACAATTACCTTCTTTCCCCCTGCCAACATTCTCCACTTATATCCATTCTTTTCACTTTACCTGTCGCTTACTCCTAGGACTTTTTTTAATTCGTTCGTTTAATTGCTTTAATCATGCTCTATCTATCATGCAGGGCAGTTTTCCAGTCTGATTGATCGTTGTACGGGAATAAAAAGCATGAATTAAACTTGACCTTAGAAATGAAGAGTGGGGTTCTGTGTATATATGTTTGTGTGGGTGGGCGAACAAGCTCACACATACATACACACACACACACACACACATATATATATATATATATATTATATATATATATATATATATACATATATATATATATATATATATATATATATATATATATATATATATATATATACATATACATATACCTATATATATACAAAACAACAACAACAAATGCCGCCTTTTCTGGTGGTAGCATCCTCACCCAATGATTGCCGGACTAAGGTTCGAGTCATTCTCAAAATCGTTAGTTCCTTTGGTCGCTGCAACCTCGCTATCCTTGTGAGCTAGGGATGGAAGTTTTGGGGGGAGACTATAGGTCTATCTGCTGAGTCATCAGCAATCATTGCCTGCCTCTCTTTGGTCCTAGCTTGGGTAAAGAGGGTGTTTGGGCACTGATCATTTGTAGTATGGTCAGTCTGTAGGGCATTGTCCTGCGATTCACGAGTGGCCTTAAAACCTTTAAACATGTCAATTTATGTATGGGGTTTGGCCAGTTTTCATCACCACGTTGGCCAGCGTGTATTGGTGATGGTGGGAGATTTTCATATGAACGGTCTCAGCAAACCAACCTAGTATGGATGGCCCTGACTAGTGCACCTTTGCTAATCATGGTGATGCACGAGCCCTTTCACCGCGTTAAGGTATTCCAACTGTATAAGGGATATATTATTCAATGACAATTATTGCTAGGCTAATTCATTTACCACTGATTCATCTATGAAATTTCATATGCTTTATGTACCCACAATGATGATCTGAACGTTATCAAAGACAAAAAATGTTGAAGGAATTCCCATGAAACCAACACCCCATCATATAGTGCTATACCTTTTCCCATGCCCACATCTTTAGTGTCTGAAGCCTTTACATAAAATATTTTCATGATTTATAAGTTTTCTTCTAAGAAGACATATTTACGCAGCCCGGTTAATAGACTCGTATAATATCTTTTATCATAAATCACTTGGATTTTATGCTTTCTCCCAGTGGGCGTTCCAGTGAAGTTTATAGGCACTTTATAGAGGCTTTTTGATAAGTTCTTGGGTTTTCGTGTATATATCAGGATTAGTCAAACGACAGACAAATCATTTTACATGAAGTTACGTTCATAGATGGTGCAATATACGTGGATAGTGTGTTATGTTGTTTACATAAAAATTCGAGGAAGCAGCTTTGGGAAAATAAGCCCTTGATTGAAATTTATCAGCACATCATGGTTAATAAAAGAATGTGAATATGAGTTTCAAATTAAAGGAAATAGATATTCTGCTCGTTATTAACCAATTTCAGTAGTCAATTTAGATTGGAGTTCTTGATAATAAAAGAATCCACGAAATGCTAAAGAAACTATTATTAGAAGGAGTTTATAAGGTTTATGAAATCATATATTTGAACTATAAGGAAAAAGTTTATAACCAGAGGTAATAGTCATTTATTTAGCTTCAATTAAAGTCTTAGGTAACTTCAATCACTCCGTAACATAAGTCACCAACATCCCTACTAAGAACTGTCTCCTCCAGCCTCCGTTTCCAAGATTAAAGGGAACAAGCGGCAACTAAAGGTAATTACCTTCAACTGCTTCTCAAGTTTCGCCTCCTAAAAATCACTTTAATTCCTGTTTCAACTTGGTTTTCACACCAGACTTCAGTTGAGGCTTTGTTCGTCACAAAGGGATGGAAATTAAGATGTACAATACTCGTAAGCCATTTTTTCCTCCCCCCCTCCCCTCTCTCTCTCTCTCTCTCTCTCTCTCTCTCTCTCTCTCTCTCTCTCCTCTCTCTCTCTCTCTCTCTCTCTCTCTCTCTCTCTCACACACACAAATTTAAATAAGCAGTGGATTTAGCTCTGTGAAGAATCGTAATTGGAAGTCTTTCTTGCGAGAAAAAGATTCGATTTTTATTTCTATGTGTAATCTACGAACGCCTTTCTGACACGAATAGAATATGCATTTTTTCTGAATCCCGTTTTAGTTCCATTTTTTTTTTATCATCTTTTATATTATATTTTCCACAGCAAGTGCACTTATTCAGAATACGTTTTGAAGGCTAGATTCTAGGTTCATTAATTACTGTATAATTAAGGTTAATTAATTTTTTTTTTCAATTTCATTTGACCTACTTTCCTCTACTTATATACCTATATCAAGAGATATTGTTACAATTTACAATTATTGATAAAATATGATAGTAATAGTAATAATAACAATGGGCTTAAGAGTCGAGAGAACGTCTTTACAAGATCTAATTCCCTTTGATTGAAAGATGTCAGGATGGAAAACGGAAGATGACAAACTCCATAGAAATTATCAATTATTAACATCATGGGATTTTACATAGAACATCTAATTCTTGTTTTGAGGAATTAGATACATTCTGTGTTGTGAAGAATGAGAAATAGGGTTTATGTGAAAGTTTCTACGTAAACTATATAAATGAAATATTACGTGAGGTAACAGAAAAAAATATATTTAGGTTAAATATATTTGGAACTAAATTTGGTTAGGAAGGGAAGGATGGTATATAAACAAAACTTTATCTGTAATGAGGTTATTCCTTTTTTTTTTCTTTTTTTTTTACTTTTCAAAGTGATATAAATAGCAGTATATTAGAGGTTTGAAATAACGAGGCTTGTATGGGGATTGTAAAGTGGTAGAGATGGTAACACATGTGAAAATATGGATCAAGGTATATGGCAGAGGCATTAGCCTATGCGATTTGATAGATCCGAGTGGATAGGGGGGAAAGTTACCATATACTACCCAGTATGGTGTATGGTGGAGGAGATAGCGTGTGAAATTAAGGGGCTGTAGTTTGGCACAGCAAGTTGTATATGTAGAAGTATGGATAAGGAGTATCTTGGAGTATTTAGCATGAAATAGGGATAAGGGTATATGTATATTTATATATGTATATATATATATATATACATATATAAATATATGTATATTTATATGTATATATATATATATTATATATATATATAATATATATATATATATATATATATACATATGTATATGTAGAAATATATAAATATATATATGTATATATATTTGTATTATATATATGTATATATATACATACTGTATATATGTGTGTATATAAACATGCATATATGGGTGTATATATATATATATATATATATATATGCATATATATATATATATATATATATATATATATATATATATATATATATATATATATATGAGAAGTTAGGTCGTGTGAAAACAGTTTAGTTTGATTTTAGTAATTTATTCATGTGGGTAATAATGGAAGTTGATGTATTTGTGAATAATACTTATAAACATGAAGACTTACAAGAAGGAGAATATGCAAAACTGTAAATTACTGGTTAAATAGTGTAAGCGAAGTTTTAAAAGTGGAGGATATGCTCATGACAACAGTACAACATTTCCTGAAAATTAGGATTAATGTTTAGAATACACATTAAAAGTATATAACTATATAAGAACTTGTTAAGATCCTTCCCTCTAAGGTGCATTAATATTATGATATTAAATGTTTAAGTGCAGACAGCAAATTCTAAAAAGAAAAAAAAAAAAAATTTTCATACATTACATGAGGTGTGTGCGGTAAACAGAAGGCTTAGGGAATAAAGAAATAGGTTTCGTGAAATACGTCATTTGAAAAGTATAACCCAGTGATGGAAAAGGAAAAATTATCAACATTAAAATAAACTTAGATGAGACATTATGGTAATGATATTCCCTACATAAAATATAATGCAGTAGAGAAGGTTTATGAAAATTTGTTATATTGCTCTTATCTCACCAGCAACAGACTGAGATTTTTTTTCACCTCCCCTAAAATTTGTTCTCCGTTATGCTTTCAACTTCCCTAAAATTTCTTTTCTCTTTTCGTTGTATGGGAAATATGAAAAGAAATGGCAAAAAAAAAAAAAAAAAAAAAAAAAAAAAAAAAAAAAAAAAAAAAACATAGGACTTACTTTTCGCTATGGTCACTGTGAGAGTTCAGCACTACATGTTGATTCAACACTGACTGTAATTGAAAGACTCCCTAACCTACAATGGAGAAGAACATGGCGCTAAATTAACTGGAATATCGTGCATCATTCCTAATATTCTTAATGGATATCTGTTTTACTCTTATCTATTTTCTTCTTTTTTCTTCTTGTTAACATTTTTTAAGACC
>NC_090733.1:156834411-156856911 GCF_036898095.1 Palaemon carinicauda | reverse complement strand
TTCCTTTCACTTTAGCACATCTTCTTTACATTGTTTTTCCTTTATTCGGTCATACACTGATATCTGTTCCGACTATTGTTAGTGAAACGTGAATTGATTTTCCCTTAGATTTTCAAAATCGGTGACAAACTATTAAAGCCTATAATTACCACCCGTCGCTTCGATAAAACCATGATTATTATCCTATAAAATCACCAATAAATCGATGTAAAATTTCTATATTTTGGAAAATAATGCTTTCCAATATGATAAATTATTGTATCATGTCACTTTATTTTATTTTCGAATAGTTGTATGCTATTATATGTTAAAGTTTATTCTCATTTATGCTTAATCTCTTAGAATGTTATGTTTAAGGTTAAGTTTGCTCATTACCCTCCATGTATACTTGTTACCTGTTGTTTTTTATCGATACTTTTAATACACAAACTAGCAGTCTTATGTCAGATTGTGTGTTTGTGTATGCGTGTGTTCTTTTTTTCGATATTGTAGACGTTTTAGCATTATTGGATATTCATATCAGATAAGTGAGTTGGTATGATCTTTTTGCAAAAAGTGATTGATATGAATGAAAGGACATTAGACTTCTTGGTTAATATGACCAAGTTTTAATTAGACTAGCCTTAAACTAGTGAACAGAGATTCCATGCTGGATATTTGTTGTCTGTAAAGGTGCTTGTTGATATAGTAGTTGCTTGTATTTTTTTTTTATCAGTATTATTATATCATTGTGACATCATTGTTACGGATGTGATAAAAAATCTAATTGTTATAATACTGAACTATGTTTAGCATAATTAACTTTCTAATCTAAAACTATTTTATGCAATGTAATTTTACTGTTCTAAATCAAAAGCCTAATAGAATATTCGTCTGCCAAAATGTAAATTTCTGCCTAAGGTGCCTGGAGACGGCAAGTTTTAATTAATGTTAAAGTTTCAGAATGAAAGTTGAAGTGATTGCTTCAAGCAAACTTAATATATTTCGAATAGCTTTTCTAATAAGTTGTGTGTTGGAGGGGTTCATGAAGTTATAATAAAGTTGAAACATCAACTTTCTCTGACACTAATTGTAAGAAAATGTAATATAATTAAATAGATATGAAACACTAACTATTTCTGACATCTTTAATAATAGTATTGTGTAGAATGATGATAAGACGAATTTTAGTAATGATATATCATCTATATTTATATTACCTATTTTATGATTGTTGCATTTTTTTTTTTGTATTTGGTGTTGTTATCGTTTTATTTATTACAAATAATACAATACAATGTAAGAACATAGGTTATGAATTGAATACTGTTTTGTTTTCCTATTATAGAAATATGAAAGAAATTATGAAAACATCTGGTGAAACGCCGCTTATATTTCAATTATTTGCATCTTCTAGCATAATATGAATAAACCATTTTCAAGGAGGTTTTAAGGAGAATATTACTGTAATGAACAATGGTACCTTTCAATTTCACTCACATAGTATAAATTATTTTGGATATTTAAGAAATAGAAAATAGTTTAGATTTAGTAAACAATTATATATGTCGAGGTTATTGTCCATAAAGTTATTATGATCGTATTTTTACAGCTAATGTTAATATCACAAGGAAAGTATAGTTGATGAGAGGTACAATTACTTGTCATATGGCAGGCTATTGTGGTTACTCTTTCCTGCGCTTATGGAAATTACTCCATTCTCCTAAAATTATAAAATATCATGGTTGTTAATCTATCCAGGCTTTCCTATCTAATAATTCCGTTTTCTTTAATGTCACTAAAAATGTAAAAGTCATGATCTTATACCTAATCAGATTTGCATTTCTAACGGTTACTGATAAAAGTAATTAAGAAAAAGACTAATTAGCTTTGTTTGATATTTGAAGAAAAGGGACTTTTATGGTCAACTTGCGTCAATAAAGGTTACATTTGTACTCTACTTTCATTTAAACAGATAGGATTTCCCAGGAGAACTGTCTCTCTCTCTCTCTCTCTCCTCTCTCTCTCTCTCTCTCTCTCTCTCTCTCTCTCTCTCTCTCTCTCTCTCTCTCTCTCTACTAAATAGGGCAGTTTCATTTCTGTTATTTGAACCGAAGTTCCTCCATTTTTACCAATTCTGTTTTGATTTACAAATATTCCCATTTATATAGATTATAAGTGAGAAAAGAAGAATTTATACATCGTGGTCATAGCTTTTTGTAATCAATATTGCTTACAAGTACAGGAGAATGATGAACATATTACATCCATCAAATCTTCGGACCATTAGAGGTGAATTACAAGTGAATAATATATTTTGATGATGACCGAAGATACCATTAGGAGAATATTAACCAATTTATTACCTTACTCAGATCATTAGTCTTTAATCGAAAGGGGATGCTATACTTTGTCATTTATTGGAGTATTACTTATTGAGTGGAAGCGTACCCGAGAACATAATAAATTATTACTATTTATTTGTTATATGTTAATAATACGACGTGTTCTTTTTCTTGTTAAGATGTTTTTTGTGTGTGTGTGTGTGTGTGTGTGTGTGTCAATATTTTTTACACATTTGGAAACTCAATTAATACGCCAAAGAGTCTATAATATTTCATGAGGACGACAATGAGATTTTTTTTTTCTTTTATCAAAAGCCATCCTCCCATACCGCTCAATATTAATCTTGTCATTGCAATTTTCATATTAAGTGATTAATATTCCCCCATCTTAAAAATTCTTATTACTTAAAAGCATAAATTTGCCCTATCTTATATAATTGAATTGATGAGTAACCTAATGTTGACAATTAGTCGTCCAATCATTTCTTGAGAAGGATCTAGTTCACGAAGTCCTTGAAATTTACTTCCTTTCCTTTGTAACTTGTTTATTCTTACATTCGCTTTGTCTCTCCATCAGTCTTCCTTTGTCTGGCTTTCTCTTTGCTCCCTAACTTCGAAGCCTTCTGGATATCTCTTTGCCTCTCTTCTTTTCGTACGAAGTTAGGCTTGCCAGGGACTCGCTTATTGACTCGACAAACATCACTTTCATGATTACATTTATGAATTCAGAAAAGGTAATTCCCCGCATGGTTATTAAATTGCCCCGAGGAACGTATTTCCCTAAACAATTTCCAAAGTTATCTCTCTCTCTCTCTCTCTCTCTCTCTCTCTCTCTCTCTCTCTCTCTCTGATTTTATTTTGTACTCTTATTTTTTATTTCTTTAATTTGATGTCTGGTATTTACATACTCCAAAGAAAGAACGAGAAAGATAAGAGCATGTTTGTTAAAAAAAAGAATTTGTTTTAGGTGAAATATATGCAAACGTACTTTGTTGATTGATTTAAGTGAAATTTGTTCACTTTTGGAAGAAGAATTATCAATATTTTAGAATTTTTAGATATGCTTTGATCCCATTAGGTAAGATTTTGTAAATGAAATATGATACTGTTTCATGTTTCCTCTATATTTATGTTAGTTTTGTTTTTAACAGTAATATATCGAGCAATTAACTCCAACTTGTATGTGTTATTACATTTCCTTGATATCATGGTCATTCCGTTCAAATGCTCTTGCCTACCCATTTTACAATTCCTCCGAGAGCCCTTCTTGTCAAAACATTTGAATTGTTCAGTTTTCTCACTTAACATTCTGCCGACCTCCATGCTCTATAACAGCCAAATTGAGAATCCTACGGATTTCAATTCTTCACTATTAGTTTTTTATACGATCTTCATTATACTATGACTATATTTCCCAACCCGTCAAAAATGACGTAAAAATATTTAGATAGATATGTTGCACGTACACGCACACACAGATTCAACCATTCATCCCGCCTCCTTTCCTACCTGCAACTAGCTGGTTCGGCAATTTGTGGGAGTATGGTTTCTGACTGTATCTCTCGGGGGATCCCCTCTCACCATAGTACGACTGCTCTTTCTCCCTCGTGAGAGTGACAGGATATATATACATATGTATACACATACACACACACACACACATATATATATATATATATATATATATATATATATATGTGTGTGTATATATATAAATATATATGTGTGTGTATACATACATATATGTATATACAGTATATACTGTATATATATAAATATATATAGATATATATATAAATATATATATATAATATATATATATATATATATATATATATATATATACTATATATATATATATATATATATATATATATAAATAGAATCCCAGACAGTTGCTCTTTATTATATAGTAGAGATTACTATTTTACCTTTGAAATGTATTTAAGTAATTTAAACTTTAGGTATGCTTGACTTGCATATAAATCTTATATTTCTTTATTTCCAGTCATTCATGTTAACATATTCCCATTTCCCAATGCTTTTATTTGCTTTATCCTTTCATAGTATAAAGCACCATTCACCACGTCATCTTAGTAGGTATATGTTATTTTCGTTACCCAATTTTTACCTATATCCTCCTACAATATTATTTAGTTTCCCTTCACTATGCATAATTCCATTTACTATGTGAGGGTTCCCAAACGCTTTTCGACCCCTTCTCTGAGCCCTTGATCCCTGATCGATCTTATAACATTTAGATAAATGAATAAATTGATAAATTAATGAATCATAATACTAATGAAAAGATGATTGCATTTTAATAAAGGGCCTTTAACATCATTAGTTTTTCACATTAGATTAATAAATGTTTCACGTTTTGATAAGGATGATATTTAAAAAAGAAAAAATTAGTTTCAAATATATGTATTATGTAATATTGATACATATTTTTTAATTGAAGAGAAAGATATTTTTATTAGAATTAAGAACATTGATATTTTAGAGTGGAGAGTTTAAGTTTAAGTCGTTAATCAGTACACTGTTCAAAATCGATTTTATTCTTCAATAGCTTTTGAGCTGCATTGGCATGACTAAACCCATCTTCGACGTTCACATTTCACTTTAAGCATCTTCCTTATTGAAGCGTAGTATACACAATAAAAGTTTCTCTTTAATTATAACTTTAGCGCCACAAAAAAAAAAAACCCAGTTCAGGCCTTTACACATTCTTTAACCTTTGTTTGTCATCCTAATTACATTATGAAGTCACTCGCGCAACTTATACCAGGTTTATGTAAAATTTCTTCACATTCTCAAAATTGTGTTATATAGTATCTAAACCATAATTAAGTAACATGCAACTCATTTTTTTTTATATATAAATGCATACCGTGTCGTTAGATGATTGGCTTTCTGTATTCACCAAAGGGTTTACTGCACTGTAATTGTTCAGTGGCCACTTTCCTCTTGGTAAGGGTAGAATAGACTATTTAGTTATGGTAAGCAACTCTTCTAGGAGAAGGACACTCCAAAATCAAACCATTGTTCTCTAGTCTTGGTTAGTACCATAGCCTCTGTATCATGGTCTTCCACTGTCTTGGGGTAGATTTCTATTGCTTGAGGGTACACGCGGGCATTCTATTCTATCTATTTTCTCTTCCTCTTGTTTTGTTAAAGTTTTTCATGGTTTATATATGATACATTTAATTTAATGCTGTAACCGTTCTTAAAATATCTTTTTCCTTGTTTCCTATTCTCACTAGGATATTTTCTCTTTTGGAGCTCCTGGGCTAGTAGCATCCTGCTTTTCCGACAAGGGTTGTAGCTTAGCAAGTAATATTAATAATGATAATAATAATTTGCATTGTATCACTCATTTTAGCAACATAGACTTAGTTACATCTTCGTGATGATTTTTTTTTTTCAAAATCTTTTATATTATGAAACGCCAAATATTATTTTGCTCTCTCTCTCTCTCTCTCTCTCTCTCTCTCTCTCTCTCTCTCTCTCTCTCTCTCATCAGGGTTAACTTGTACATTTTAAAGAAAACTATTATATTATACCTTTGATTACACTACCTTCATTGATAACTGAAATGTCTAATTAATTATTTTAAAATTAAACGAATTTTCTCCAGGTTTTCTTTCGATTGATACCATTTCATCAAATATTTCATCTGTGCTATCTATTTTTGCCGTAAATGTTAATGTCTTTATTTAAAAAAAAATTTCATATGTTGTACTTTTGGCAATTAAAAGGTTAAGCTAACATATTAGAATTGACATATTGAAAATAAACTTTCATATGTTATCCCAAAACACATGAGTGGCATAGCGCATATAAACATCAATTGCTATTATATACTGCTTTGCATAACATAATTTGATCGCTTTGTATTCGTATTGACACTTTGGCATATTGTTTGCTTTCAATTTGGTGATATTCTTTTAATCTTCTGAATTTGTCCTGAAATTTTGCATGATCATTTAGTAGCTTTCATTTGATTATTTTCTATTTTTATTTTCATTTTACAAAACTTATAATCATTATTATGTTGATGTCATTTCTTATATGGAAAACATTCAGAGGAGTTCCATTCCTAAAAGCTGTAAGATAAGTCGTAATTTATATATGCAGCATCTGTTCTACTAACCTTTTAGTTCATTCATCTCTTTCTGTCATATCTTCCCACGTAGTTTTAAAGGAAGCCAGAATTGCTGAGCATTTGAAAAGGGCAACCAGTCGCTTGAAATATATCCAACGCGAGATGGACCCTTATGTCACAGTATCTCTTTTGAGTACACGGGTCCTGACATTGGCCTGAGAAGTAATTTAATATAATGTGCATTGGGGCCTTGACAACGTTTTGGATAATTGAAAAATAACAGTAGTAGAATAGTTAAATGGAATTTCCTGATCATTTACTGACAGTCAAGAAATGTTATTTGGATTATTTTTAAATGCACATTTATATCCAAACCACTCCTCAATTTAAAAATTAATGCATAATTTAATACAAAGATATACAGGGCAGTTCGGTGTTGAAATTATCTCCATCACCGATATCCACATATTCCCTTTAACTTCTAATTTCTGACAGTATCCTTATTTTGGGTTTCTGAACAGCTACTGCTAGAGGAAGATTTCCTCTTGAATCTTTTTTTTAACCCCGAAACCCCCCTTTCCCTTTTTGTTCTTTTCAGTTTTTTGTGTGAATACCCACTAAACCCCTTCTCCATGGAGTAGACCACATCCACTTGCCTTTCATTCTCAAACTTTTGTTCCCTCTGTGTAAACTTCTTTCGTCCCT
The DNA here is from genome assembly GCF_036898095.1 of Palaemon carinicauda. Lineage (NCBI taxonomy): Eukaryota > Metazoa > Arthropoda > Malacostraca > Decapoda > Palaemonidae > Palaemon > Palaemon carinicauda. The sequence continues at coordinate 156,849,774 of NC_090733.1, read as the reverse complement.
CTTCAAGTACTTCTTTTTTCTAACATTACGTTTTGAGTTTGGAGGCTACCATTCCTTCGTGAGGCTTGGTAGATAGGTATATGGATTGATAGAAAGGTAGTAGGCTTAGTTTTAAGTAGAGCTACCTATGAATTTGATTTCTAACTAAACGTATAGAAATATTGCATGATCATCACACAACAAGTGAATTTTTAACATTATAGTTTACTTAAAAAAAATTCATTGTCTATCAAAATATTTTGTAAAATGTTTCGGAATTCATTTGAAACTCACAGGTCATTACAAAAAAAATTTAAGCAATGAATTATTTCTTTACTACTGTATCAGTAAGGTTCAATAGAAATTCGTTAGTCAAAGAGTATTTTTACCCTTATTTATTTGCAAATTCCTTACAATATGCTGACCTTTTTTATATTAATTCTTTATATATAAACGTAAACTAACAGAACTATATCTAATTCTCATCACAGTCTACGGGAATTTTAATCCCATATTTGTAAATCTATAATATATTTGTCAAAATGAGGTTATTAAGTAGGAACGCTAGCTAATAGAGACTACACGTATATATTATAAAAAAAAAGATGTATTTTAACTTGTGTGTCTAGCTATCGATATTTACTAGTCTCTGTCTGTCTGTCGATCGTTCGGTTTGTTTGTGTCTGTCTTACTAATACGGTAAAATAGAAAGACAATGAATAACCAACAAAATGATGCGAAGTGGTTTCCTTAAAACCAATATATAAATTTATAAGTCATTGTGTCATTAGAATTGCATAAGACAACTATAATTGTCTTCTACATTATCAAACCCAACCATAATTATGGACGTACTTTTATCCAAGGCCAAGAGTATTTAAAAAAAAGGTAATAGTTTTAACATTGATTGCAATATGCAGTGCCATGAGAGTAAATTAGAAATATTTTAGAAGAAAGGTAGTAATTGCAACAAAGAAGTATTGATACCTATGCTGAATATAATTTTTTAGATTTTTTTGTCCATATTTTCTTTTCAGATTCCTTATACATTGCATTAACCTAGAAATATTTCTGAGTAGTATATGTTGAAAAAAATATTACCTTTTAATCATATTGCATCGACATCATGGAGCGTTTCAGATAGACTACGGAGGCTTTATTTAGACGTAATGTATCAACTGTAACGGCCCTTGATTGTTTGACAAATAATCCTAGCTTCACCTTATTTCTAGCTTCTATTTTTCTCTATAAGAATTCTCTCTCTCTCTCTCTCTCTCTCTCTCTCTCTCTCTCTCTCTCTCTCTCTTCTCTCTCTCTCTCTCTCTCTCTCTCTGGTTAAAGGCTTTTAAACAAATGGTTAGAAATGATCCTTTCACTTTGTAACATTCGTCACACTACTACCTTCAAGAATCAATAACTGTTTGTACTATGACTGTTTCCCTCCTACTGCCAGTCTTAAATATTATATTCTTGCCTTTTTTTATCAAGTTTTCTGCCTTTAAGTGCCAAGCATTTTGACATCCGTGGTTACAACTCACTGTTTTTACTTTTCCTTTGTGAAATACATCAACTTGGGGTAGGATAGAAAATTTAGTTGTCTGTGCTATTAACATTTAGTCACAGATACATCAACACACTGAGGCATACATACACACACACACACACACACACACACATATATATATATATATATATATATATATATATATATATATATATATATACTGTGTGAGGGTATGTTATTCATGTAAATGTTTTATATGAATATATGCAAAACTATTTAAAATGAACTCATTGATATAAATAGAATTTAGGTAACTGTCTGAAAGCCTAGAAACACATATTTCTCCTGTCACTCAATGCGCTCCTGTTAATGGGATATGAGCTCCTCTGACAACTCTGACAGCAGGTTGTTGCAAACACGGGTGGCCATATTTTACTTGACGTTTTTTTTTTTTTTTACGAAGTTTTTTATATGTATTCGTAGTTTCGTTGTACAATGTGTATTGTTAAATTCCCTGCTAATCTGTCTTGGGTATCTAGATTCTAGAAGATGGCAAGAAAATACGAAGTGAATTGTCACACAATTCACTTGTTATTTTCATATATTGTTTTGGTTTAATGCACACATACACACACACACACACACATATATATATATATATATATATATATAGAGAGAGAGAGAGAGAGAGAGAGAGAGAGAGAGAGAGAGAGAGAGAGAGAGAGAGAGAGAGAGAGAGAGAGAGAATTTTCACCTTCACTTTCCATCACATGATTTAATGACTTTATTAAAGAAAATCCACATTTTATTGCAGGTATAAGAATATTTTACCAATAACTTTCTCTTTTCCATGTTTCCTTTACATTGATATGAAACTATTTACCAGTAACAAATATATTGTATAACGGTACAAGTGTTTTCAAATTCTAGGGAATAGCAGAAATATAATGTTATTTTTTTCTGACCAACTGAAATTGCTTTTCAGTCTGATATTTTTTGACACTTTATATTCCTTAGAATTTTATTTCAAATGTTATTTTATATCTTTCTTCCCTCAAATCTTTCTCATCCATGGACAGAACCGTCCACTTGTCCATCATTCCGCTTCTTCTCTTCCCTCTGTGTAAACTCTTCACTTCCCTCTCGAATGTTTTTTTTAATCCAGCCACACTTCAGTTACTCAGCTACCCAGCCTTTGGCGATGAAATTTCCATGGAAACGAGAGAGAGAGAGAGAGAGAGAGAGAGAGAGAGAGAGAGAGAGAGAGAGAGAGAGAGAGAGAGAGAGAGAGAGAGAGAGAGAGCAGGGTATATGTCTATTTGTAAATTTTCAGGATTTGAAACATACAGTAGATGGGACTTTATGTAGATTTATAACATCTGCCTGTTTGTTTAGCATTATGTGTTTGACTCCTTAATTCTATCTTAATTTCTCAATCGTTGAATCTTGATAGGTGTTAAGTATTTGCTTGCTTCTTTTTATATTAACTTTTAGTTTGATGTTGTGAAATTTGACTCATCAAAATTTTACCGAAGAATTTATACTGTTTTTATAAAACCGTGGGAAATAGGACGAATAAAAGCTGGTGATAAATCTGAATCCGTATGTGAATTCGGGGGGAAATTTTGGATTTTCATATTGGAAGATTATTAAGGAATTTCAATGGAATTCTAGATATTAGCAGGGAATAAACCAAATAGAAATTATTTATATTCACCAATTTCTGCTCTTTTGTGTAATTCTGGAAAAATATATCTGCTATGATTATTTTTCCAAAAGCGGTTGAAACAGTTTATTAGTCATTTGAAATGTGAATTATATACAGAAAATTGATAAAATTATATTTGGCATGGCGTGTGGTGGGGAGTGATAGAGGCCAAAGAACAATAATCAATCTTGTAGTTTAATTCTTATTTGGATGAAAACTAGAACAAAATTGGGTAAATCTATCATATGCAAGAAATATTTTCGCAGGGGCCCATCTTGGTCATAAACACTTTAATATTTTCAGGAAATGCAGAATCCAAAAAAAGAATATTATCTTTTCCTTCCTACTGGTATAAGATAGTGCGATCTCCCCGACTGTTTTCTCAATGAGAACTATACGACAATGTTATTTATACAAGGTGAGGCCCATATGTGGTTTTGGTCCACTGCGTCTCTCTTATGCAATTTCCATTGAAGGCGATTGCCTTCGTGGTGGCGTCAATGTGTTTCTTACCGGAATCCTCGTATTTTCTCAGCTTCTTCAAGTTTTCAAGTGCAAGCCTTCCATGATTATTTCTTTTATCCTTATGTTATTAACGACAGCACTGTTTGGACAAAACTATGTTTATCAAGTGAATACTGAGTAACATATGTTTACAATTCGTTTTCTTTATAAATTCTATATTTTTTTTTCTATTAGCTTTGATCAACCTTATCAGAAACGTAATTATATAGTTTTTGTGTTGATTATGGTCGACATGACGAGGTATCGCAGTCTTCTTAGAACAATTTTATACACAAATAAAATCCAGTGCCTTTTTAAAGGAGTATCATGGACAATGACTTTGGCAATATCTACAATATTATTCTCTCTCTCTCCGTCTATCAGTCTCTCTCCGTCTATCAGTCTCTCTCCCTTTGTGGCTGAGTTTGATACGGCAACTTTAGTTTATTCTATGTCTTTTGAAACTTATCGCCTTTATACAGTGTCAGTTTACTAAGAGCCTGTTTCATGCGTCTGTCTTTCTTTATACATTCATATTGTGTTTCCCCTTCTTTTTTATTAAAATAGAATTTCCAGTGTTTTTTACATTAACACAATTCCCAGAAGGTTTCTCATAATAGTTTCTGCCGTCATGTGAACAGAATACGTTTTTTGGCGTTTTTTGCGTGTATCAATTTCACATTCTTAAATGAATCATTTATATTTATTCAAGAATGAGATTTTGTATTTTGTCACTTCATCAGAAAATAAACCATACATAATGATTAATACAATAATAACTACAACAATAGCCTTTGTAGTTTCCGTTCTTTTGTCAAGTATTGTTTTATCTAAAAGTTCCTCCAAATATCATAGAGAAGGTCTCATTTCTCTCATGGAACTGAGACAGTTGGGGAGGAGGCATTAAAATGAAAAGCAGCTCCGTGCAGCAAACTTTATTTACAGACAACACAGTTATTTATAGGCCCACAAGGGGTCACATTAGGTTGAAGATTGCATGTGTTTATTCAACGGTTTTTGTCAATAAAGCAAACATTTGCATGAAAATAGTCACTATAATGAAGATATATTGACGACACGTGTTTCAGATTTCAAAGAAATATAAATAAGATTTGCTATATCAAATAACAGATTATGATGTCTGGAAGTAATTCTCTGTTGGTCGATTTTGGCGTATTAGTATTTTTAACCAAGATGGAAGAACAGTAGTTTGAAACCCTCATCGTTGACGATTTTAGAATAAATATTTCGTTTAGATTACAAAAGCTTAAGGCACACCGCGATTCATATTATTCTTGTACCTACTCCGGCAGTAAATTCTTGTTTTCTTTTCTTAGATTGCCATCAAGACTAAATGTAAGGTTTTACTGCCCCCAAGAGATATAAATCAAATATCTACTGGATATAACCGGTAATTTCTACTGAGCCTTTCCATTCATATGACTGAAATTTTCTTACTCTTATACTCTCAATTGTAAATACTGGGAACAGATTTGCATACCAGACATGTTATAACGAATTTTGCATGAAGAAAACAAAACCATTTTACTCCTATCCCCATCCTCCGACTTCGTTGCGTTTCGTAAAAATTATCTTCGCCCCCCTTTCCTTGAAGTTATTAAATTCCTTGTTATTTTTGCGGTTCTGCATGCACAATATTATCTTGTGACAAAGGTCAAAATTCATCTCTACTTTCTATTTCATAAATAGAGATTTGTTATTATCCCTATCATATGTGACTGTTGTTATGAAGACCAGCGTATGCCTATCATTACTTTAGATTTTAAGTAAGGTTTTTGTCTAGCTACTATACTGTGGCTTTGATAGTGCAACAGATAAAGGCGACGCAGGTGATTTGCAAAAATTTAAATTCTTTTCTCATTGTTTTATAGGAACATCATGCTAATAGTCAAGTCTTAATAGTATATGAAGTGTCATTTACGCTATTCATATATTTGTTTAAATTGACGAATATCATAGCCTGTACACGTACACAACGCATTTGCTCTAAAAGTATTTGTACTTCAATTTCTGAATATAACAAAGAACGTAGGCAAAATGTTAGTCATAAGGACCCACAAATCCTCCGATCTTGTTTCGAACTTTTATTCTATAGCTGTATAAGAAAACATTAAAAGATTTATCTGCATCCGTTACACCTTGGATTATAACATTTAATTCCAAATTGATTTGTTGTCATTCCATCTCTCTCTCTGAAATTAATCAAGTTTATAAAAAGAAACCTAATTCCGCGAAGTATTTCATATTTAGCGAGAGAATGATTTCATTAACGCCTGAGAAAACTTTCTAGCAAGAACGTGATTACTTGATTCTTTAGGGGGTTGAAGTTTTAAAAAGAAAATGTCTACTAATTTTTTTTTTATTAGCTCGTTGTCTCTCGTATATTTTGCAAGTTTTTCACCATTCGTCCACACACATACAAACATACACAGAAACGTTTTATAAATTATATATATATATATATATATATATATATATATATATATATATACATACATACAATATATATACATATATATGTATAAATAGATAGAAAAATAAATAAATAGATAGATGGATAGATGGATAAATAAATAGATAGTAAGATAGATATATGTGTATCTATGTTTGTAATATATATTTATATATGTATATATATATGTATATATATATGTATATATACATATATATATATATATATATATATATATATATATATATATATATATATATGTATCAATAACCACTCAGAGCAAATTGGAAAATAGAATCTTTCCTTTTAAACTATTAACCTATTTCTTTTGACTCACGCAAAATCACTTAAAATAGCTGAAATTTAATTACATCTATCACCATTGACTTTCTTGTTCCTTTATATCTTTCAGGCTTTCACGTCTTAATGAATATGTGTTAAAAGTAGGACAGGCACTTTATATCAGCCTTGATATCGCAGAAATATTGATATTTTAATCTTTATTTAAAAATGTATCATGACGTTTATATTCTTAATTAATTTGCAGTTAACTTTCTCAGAACTTTATTTATGTTCAGATGTCACAAATATTGTCGGGTATATTATTCACAAATATCCCATATCCTTTATATTTCCATTTAAATCTGCTCTCCCTCTTCTGCTTAAATTTTGTTTTTTCTGCCTCGAAAGTGGCATTTGACTTTGCATAATCTCATTTTGTTTACCAAAAGCCCCCCCTCCCATGCTTATCCATTTTGATTACGGTATATATAAATATATATACATACATATATATATAATGTATATATATATGTATACATATATATGAGTGTGTAGGTATGTATGTATATATATATATATATATATATATATATATATATATATATGTATGTGTATATATATACACATACATACCTACCTACATAAATACATACATACACACTCATATATATGTATACATATATATATATATATATATATATATATATATATATATTATATATATATACATATATATACGTTATATATAACGTATATATATATATGTATACATATATATATGAGTGTGTATGTATGTATTGATGTATGTAGGTATGTATGTGTATTTATATATATATATATATATATATATATAAATAATATATATATATATATATATATATATATATATATATATATATATATATATATATATATATATATTTATATTTATACATGTTGGGAAAATGTAGAAATTAATATTAATTACGAATACCTTAACAACTTAAGATTAGTAGATGGCATGATTGTGCCTAGTGAATTATGGAAGGAATTACAAAAGATGATAGAAGATTTCAATAAAGGAAACAGAAATTTAGGACTGAAAATGAATATGAACAAAACTAAAATAATGTTCAGTGAGATTGCAGACAACAAATAAGAGTTATGGACGAGCCTCTGGAGATTGTTAATGAATATGTGTACCTAACTCAGACAGTAATTGTTTCACCAGGACACAAGACCGAAATTAAAGAAAGAATAAGCATGGGATGGAAAGCATTTGGTAAACAAAATGTGGTTGTGAAAATTAAAATGCCATTTTTAAACGAATATTATTTAATGATATGTTCCTACCTGTATTAACTTATGCATACGAGTTTTGGAGCCTTAATAAAGCCTTGGAAGATAAGCTAGTTACAACTCAAAGGGTATGGGAATAGCACTAATATATCCATTGTCCTGTTTACAAATCTCTGAGAACAAATACCAGTATCTTCTGGTTATTTGTGGAGACTTAAATCTTTGAATGGATGACGCATATAATCTTGATGATTCAACATCTAGTGAGTTATTGGAATTATATCAATTGGTCAATAATGTTGACTGTGCAATTACTTTGACTAAGCATACGTTGCACCTAGTTTTAAGTGATGGAATGAATAACATTATATCTGATATAAAGGTAGAAAAGAGTACACAGTCTCTCCAGTGCACAAACTTATCACGTTCCAAATACCTTTGCAGACACACACAGTGGTAAAAAAACTTTAGACATAATTCAAACTTCTCTCCATGTGTATATATTGAAGAAGTTACAAATAAAATAAAGGATGCTATCAGTATTCCCTGCGAACATGATAACCAACCTTTGTTGCGCTCTATGTGTGTTGACTGCTTTATGATCATATATAATGAGATGAGTAGAAGTGACTGTGATACCTTGTGTACACTGATGGAATAGATTATAATTGTTAAAGACCGATCGCCTTGGATTGATGGGGAGACCTTAGAGAAAAATCGGGAAAAAAGACTTAAAGAAGGTTCTGAAAGTAATGAATAAAATACAAAACTGCAATGTGCCAATATAATTACCTACTAAGAAGGAAAAAAAAACGAATACTATAAGAAAAAGACTCCTGAAGCAGCAACACACAAAAATAAATTATATCATCTCCTAAATGGTATAATGAGAAATATGAATAAAAATAGGCTACCAGAGGGTTGCAGTGACCAGGAACTAGCAAATGATTTTCTATTATTCTTTATAAACAAAATAGAAAATTTAAGTATGCTATTTACAAATATCATCATATTAGTGCTACACCACAATAGTTACAAGTGGTTTCAAATTAATCGAACCTAGATATATGTCCACTGTAGGCTCTAGAGCCTTTAAATATGCGGCCCTGAGACTATACAATAAGCCATCCGAAAGACTGTAGATATTAAGGCTTTCAAGAGGAAAATGAAGACTTTCTTGTTCTCCAAGTGCTTTGATAATGTGGACTTGACAGTAAACGAACAAAATGCGGTGTGAAATACTGAATGCCCAGGAATTTGTACGTTAAATGAATGTGAAGGTCCTGTAGAAAGTAGGGTTCCTTGCTGTATGGGACCGGAAAACCAGTCCTTAAAGTATGGTAAAGTAAAGTAAGAGGCAGGAAAAGAGCAACCTATATACGAGAGCAAACTAAAGTAGAGGATAATAAAAAATGGAAGGAAAAGAAATGGTCATGGTCAGGACATATACAGTAAGGAGGAGAATGACAGACAATAGATGGATATTAAGAACATATAGATGTATGTTGAACACTCAACAAACGGTTTAGATAGTATTCCTACCAAATTATAATATTCCTTTCCTCTCCTAACGCCTCCTACGTCTGTCTGCTGTGAAATTAGATCTCTCAAATACCAAAGATTGACATTAATTAGTGATATTACTCAACCAGCAATGTCCCCTCCATGAGGGATGGATCTCTGATAATAATCACATTTCCCATAAGATAACTCATGCATAGATAATATTTTTCTTTGAGTAAATCGTTGACGTAATTCTCGGAATGGTAAAGAGATATGTGATTGATATGTAAAAATAATCATTAACATATGAATGGACAGACTATGGTGAAATTAAATTAACATGCAAGACAGTCATATGAATGTATCGGTGGGGTCACTGGCATGATTATTATTGAGCTGTGTGTTCTCATAATAGTTTCTTTTTGAGAGAAAATTTAGTCGCACAGGCTGAGGTATGTATAGATCACGTTATACACTACCCTACAGAGATTTGGTTTGTGTTTATCCGTACACACCGCCTCGTAAACAATAACTATGATATAATTGAATGGATTAATGGGTACTTTCTGTTCATATATCAGGTCATTTGTACAGTTATGTTTTTGAGAGGTAAGATTATTCCAATTTTGTTTAAATGACAAAAGTTTATATTTCAGCAAATATATAAAAAAGGTCATAATCAGTAGTACAGTTTCAATTTAAACGTACGTAGCTTTCAGGCGTTTTATTATTATTATTATTATTATTATTATTATTATTGTTGTTGTTGTTGTTGTTGTTGTTACTTGCTAAGCTACAGCCCTAGTTGGAAAAGCAGGATGCTATAAGCCCAGAGGCTCCCACAACAAAAATAGCCCAGTGAGGAAAAGAAAAAAAGGCAAAATAAAATATTTTAAGAACAGTAATAACATTAAAATAAATATTTCCTATACATACTATACAAAACTTTAACAAAACAAGAGGAAGAAAAATAAGGTAGTGTTCCCTCAAGCAAGAGAACTACTAGATACCATTTAAAACTTAAATGTTGTTTAAATTTTAACTAACTTATGAATTCCCCTACTTACTGTTAATGCCTTCTAAATGCGATGTAAGAACTAAATCTTAAAAAAAAAAAAAAAAATTAGCATGTAATAAAAACCTTTGAGAGGAGCTATGGAATGGTTGAAAACTATGCTTATCATTCCTGCCATTAACTCCAATGTGTCATAAATGTTATTTCAGGTAACAGTACTCTGCTTAATGATATCAGGTATCATATTGGAATGAACGTTAACTACTAACTACTCAGCGAGTGTCTAGAAATGACCCACTTCGTGGAACGAACCACAAGGTCGCTTTAAGAGATTTTGTGTACCTGAATAAGGCCTTTTAGGTTCATATATGCAAGAGGCGTATGTTTGTTAAATCAATTCAGCTGCACATATAGACTGTAATTGAAAGCAAAAATATTTTGGCGCCTTATTATTATTTCTTTTACTTGATTTGACTATGAATAGAACTTGAATGTCCCAGTAATCTTTAATCATATAAAATTACTATTTAATCTTTCATAGAAGAATATATATCATAGTATATAAACTATGATTATCGAACCACATATCGTTTCAAAATAAAAGGGCACTCAGTAGGTATTTTGCTCTTAACTCCACTGTTTCGCTCTATTTTCTTCAAAATCCAACGGATTTGTCCCTGGCTCATATCCCAAAGGTCCACGAAATTTCGTTGAATTTGGTTCAATAGTTTTTGCGTTATGTTATTCACAAACAAAAAATATACTAACAAAATATTTGGTATTTATTTAACATTTCGATTATTTCCAAAGTTCTTCTTGTAGGCTACTTGTACTTTATCCAAAATTTTATAGATTCATACTTTATCATACTCAACATGAATACCAAGTTTGGTCACATTTGGTACAGCATTTTTAACGTAAAATTGCTAGCAAACAAAGAAATTAGTAAATGAACAATAAACAGACGAAACAGAAACAGAGAGGGGTGAATTCATATCCCTTGTTTTACCGAAGGCAAGAAATTATGGTGAAATGGCACAGTTTCACTTATATATTTATAATAATAATATAATAAAGAATATGTTATCAAACTGCCCATATTAATTTTCACTACCGATTTTTTTTTTTTTTTTTTATTCAAGAATATAGGTTATTATATAATGACATGGTTACTAGTCATACTTTTTCTTCCGCAAATAATATGCAACTTAAAAAATACCTATATATATTTCTTTTACTAATAGTCTCACCTCATAACATTGAGAGCATGAGTGCATAATGGCTTCCACTTACAATGCAGCTCTTATTATTCCCAGCATAATCTTCCCTGGATTAGTTTAAAATGGTCGTCCATCCAACAATTAAAGATGCTGTCCTCTAGAATGTAATCCATGAGAAAATGTCTAGTATTTTATTACTTATCGGTGATTAAATATATATATATATATATATATATATATATATATATATATATATGGGCTATATATGTGTGTGTATATATATATATATATATATATATATATATATATATATATATAATATATATATATATATGGGCTATGTATGTATGTATATATGTATATATATATATATATATATATATATATATATATATATATATTTATATAAAACTTAATAATAGTTAGCTATGTGTGATTAATTTAATTTAATGTTTTCTTCATGATGAAATCTTTTCAAATTTTTGGGCTTGAAATATTTTTGGAAATAGTCAATTGCGATCGGTATAATAAGACGAAAATATCAAAATCCCCATCAATTGATAGAGGTACTGATAGAAGAATGCATGTAAATTAGTAATTGTAACATCTGTGTGTCATCGTACATACATTTACAGCAAATCATGATGTATTCCTTGTAGTATTTGAATGGAAATCAATGATCCGGGTCTATGCTTTCCTTTTTTTGCATTATAGATTACCGATCGCTTGAATGGTACATTTCACTGGTATTGCATCAAAGGCATGAGTCCCCTTGAATTTATTTTTTCCTTTGTCATGGAAATTACATTGATAGAATAGTTTTCGTATTTACTGAGAATCGGTCATAGATTTTTTATTAAAATATCGTTTACTATTGTAATAACATTTCAAGCAAATGTATTGAAGGTGTAGAGAAAATTATCTTTTGTATACTTTATCCTTAAGAGAATTGTCTCCATAAAAAGTTTAAATTCACTTTGTAGGTATTCAACGTTTTACATGGGTTTATTTAACGCTTTACTTTCGGGCCTTTATTTCTAGTTTTACATATGAATTAGTGTGAACGCACTAAGTTCTATGCCATTATCATTAAAAAAAAAATCAAGAAATGATAAGGCGCTTTTATCAAAATTACTGCATAATAGTAAGCTAACATGTCTACCTTAGGAAAGACTATTATTACCTCCGCCAAGGAGGTTATATTTTCGAGCCGGTTTATTAATCTATTTTTCAGTGTTTGTGTGTGTCTGTTGGCAAGATTACCTCAAAACCACTTGACTGATTTTGATAAAATTTTTCTAATGTACATTTAGCATATGCAAAGTGGGAGACGATATCCGTAGACTTTAGTTAAATGTCACTATTGGTTGGCAGAGGTCTGAAGCCTCTGATTGCTCTTGTTGTTGTTGTTGTTATTATTATTGTTTTTATTATTATTATTATTATTATTATTATTATTATTATTATTATTATAATTGTTATTTTCATTATTACTATTATTGTTATTATTTTTATTAGACAAGCTACAACCCTAGTTAGAAAAACTGGATGCTATCAGCCCAATTTTTTCAACATGGAAAAATAGCCCATTGAGGAAAAAAGAAAATAAATAAACTATAATAGAAGTAATGACTGTTTTCAAATAGATCCTTTCGAGGACAGTAGCATACATAAACTATAAAATGAGATTTATATCAGCCTAAACACAAAGCAAGTTTGAGCTTTAAAAGTTCCACCGATTCAACTACCTGATTAGGAAGATCATTCCGCAAGTTGGTTACAGCCGAAATAAAACTTCTAGAATACTGTGTTGTATTGAGCATCGTCATGGGGAAGACAGAAATATTATGATTAACTGCAACACATTGTATTACGAGCAGAATCTTAATTTTGAAAGTAGTTTGTAGTCGCTCACATCTTATTTTCTCTTCATGTCGTGAAATTTTATATGATTATCATTCATCTTGGTGTAGTATTTGATATGGCTGATGATGAAATTTTAAAAGATATGTATCGAATGATGTCTCATATTCAGTATGTGTAATGATATGTATATTATACTTTTCTTGAAAGTCATAAATAACACTGGAAATTTTTTTTTTTATTATTTGAAATAAGCTATTGAGTAAACATTTAGTAATATCAAGTGATTAATAGAAATCATAATATTCAAGACAAAATATAAGTCATTCAAAAATTTCTCAATTGCTGATGTGAAACTTTCAACCAATGCACATCCATCTGTTTGATCAACTCAAACATATTTCGACAAACATTTTTATACCACCAAATACAACATACATCTGCTAGTTCTCTTTTCCCGCTTCATATCCAGTCTTGGGGACTAATTGAAAGCTGCTCTTTTTGGTTCCTTCATGGAAGGAATGACGCAAGATATCATTTAATGATTTTCACAAGAGAAGAGAGATTGGTGTTCACTTCCAGGTCTGCACTTTAGATACGGGGATCTAATAGAAAAGAGCAATATCATCTTTAATTAAAGTAACTAAGCAATCAAGTGACATGATGAATTTGATTCATTAATAATCTAATATAGTTGGTACTAATTCAAGTAGAAATAATATTCACAATACTGATTCCATTTTTTAAAACTTAATATGCATATTTATAATCCCTCATCCATACAAAAATACATTTTCATTACTTATGGTGCGTGAATAGGATAATGTTGCACATGCTAAATATACACATGCTTCAAAATAATACATCGGCAGTTTTTTATTGTATGATATAAGAAATAAGGGAAAGCGATAATCACGTGTATGTAAGGGCAATGTACATTTATCACGAATACATCGGAGCAAGGTAAAATCTAAAGATACTTATGTTTGATTTTCTCTGTAAAAGTAACTCTCAATGGGGTTAGCAATCCATTACAAGACCAATTTTGATAGCAGATACGTATTTGCCTGCTCCATTCAATGTTAGCTTATTCAAACAGTAGTAGTTTGGAGTTCTTTAATCGTGCACTCGTTAGTTTAAGTTCGATCCCGATGTTGAGTAGGATTACATTCATATTTTAGTCGTAATTGTTCGATGATTGCCTTCATATTCGCAAGGAAATGAAAAGCTGTGTCATTATTCAATGGTAGATTGTGAAGACCTCAATTGTATTGGAGGGGGGGGGGGGGGGCGTTGGAGCTCCCTCGAGTAACATCTTTTTTTACCATTTAGATACATTTCCTCATCTAAATGTATTTTATGATTTTTGTGAGGCTGTTGTTTTCTGTTGTTATGGTAATTGAAAACTTATAAAAATCACAGAATTAATATTGGTGGTAATAAGATTTGACTAAATTAGTCGAAGTTCTCGACATTATTGAATTATTTAATTTTTTAGAAATTCATATAACTAGATTCCTTTTTGTAATTAAAAGTTCAAGAAGTTATCAAAATTGTATTCTTATATTGCTCTCTCTCTCCCTCCTCTCTCTCTCTCCTCTCTCTCTCTCTTCCTCTCTCTCTCTCTCTTTCTCTCTCTCTCTCTCTCTCTCTCATTGATAAAGAATTTGGTTTCCAAAAAGATCTTTACTGGAAAGAGGAAGAGCATCTTTTTCGTAACAATGCCTCTGATATTAAAAAAAAAAAATAAAAAAAATCCTTATTAAAATTGAGGGAATATCGAGTACATAAAAAGCTAGAAAACATTGATACCAAGGGAAAACTGTACTGTGAAGGACACATTTAAATATCTAAGTAGGACCGAATGAGCGTCATAAATTCGATACCTGACATTCGCATAAATATCATGGTATTAGATTTTGATAAGAGACATATATAAAAAAATAATGATTTCCTGATACGCATCACGGTTAAAAAAACACAAGTTTACTTCGAATTATATAGCAATGAATCCTAATTTCTTTAAAAACAATA
>NC_090733.1:156809411-156824411 GCF_036898095.1 Palaemon carinicauda | reverse complement strand
TATCATTCCCAGGTAACTTTCTCGTTCTCAGCTTCATAATCGCCTTTCTTATATCCTCAACAGTCACTTACATTTGCATTTTTAGATTTATATTAACTCTTTCCACTCTTGCTCCATTCAGATTTGCATCTCATCTGTCTTCCAACATTCAATAGCTTTTGGGAGCATTCAATCTTCCAGTAAAATATATATCTTTTTCAAAGAACATTTTTCACTTAGGTCTTTCATTTAAGAATGACTTCCTAATGAAGGTTTCTTTTTCTAATTTTGTCATAAAAAGGATTAATTCATAGAACCGTGTTAAGTCAAGCCTTTTAGAATCAATTGCATTCGATTTTAAATTATTACGGTAAACGTTGTTTCCTCCTTGCGGTCTCTCTCTCTCTCTCTCTCTCTCTCTCTCTCTCTCTCTCTCTCTCTCTCTCTCTCTCTCTCTCTCTCTCTCTCTTGTCTAGTTATCATATTAGTAACCTCAATAACGATTTCATCTGGGAGCACCAGTAATTACCGTGTCTCTAAATTTTGAATCATATTCAAGGACAGATGCAAATACATTAGGCCTATGTACTGAAATGCAAAACTTCCATTTTGTACCGGGCCCTTTTTTTTTCTTGTGTATACCTCATGCTTGAAGTAAGAACTGAATGACACATTAGATGCTAAGCTAAAACTCCATATAATTTAGGTTTCATTGAACGTTGGCTTTCAACGTATAAAAAGTGTGCAGATCTTATATTCCTTGATTATAATATTCAGCAACCAATAAAATATAGTTTTAACACCGTATTCCAATTCGTCGCTAAAACCTTGTTGGGCAGTGGTATCTGGTAGAACAGTGCTCTCATTTTTTCCTCACTAAAGGAAATAGAATATGTTAATATATGTAAAACTTCTACCCATTTTTTATCGTACTATTTCAACAATGTACCTATCAATGAAAGTATCATGGGTGCAAAAAATTTATAAGAGGCGTAATCGATTTAGAATAAATGTAACCCTGACACTTTGAAAAAAATTTTGCTTTGCGTATGCATATTGGAAATAGATATCTTATGCTATCGTAATACCTGGTCTGTGGCACAAGTTTCATTAGTGGTAGAATTCATATGAAAAAAAAAAAAAAGCTTTGACAACCAAAATAATAACTTCTCAAGAGAGTTTTTGCTAGTTAATTCATGTGACTAGGCAGATTATTATCGAAGTCTTGTTTAAACAATACGATAGCACTTCTGAAGAAGGAAATATATTAATTAATACGTTGAAATTTAATGACATGTAGAGAAAACATATTCGACTGCAGAAAATGCAGAAAATAAAGAAATACATAGCAACTACAAAGACCAAAACAATACAGTTTACAAGCATCAAACACTCGATTAGTCTTTTATAATAGGCTTTGTGATCAAACGATGGCAACAAAGGTTTGAAAGGAGACCTTACAGTAGTAGCCAAATGCTTTAGCAATGACTGCCGGGTTGTTCCCCTTGAAGTACCCAGAATGTAACTCATTCGGAAATCAGTCCATTAATCATGCCTTGTCAAGCCTTCCTTTTTTCGTTTATGATATGAGAATTACTGGGCGCTCAGCCTGACAACCCCCAAAAATGAAAACAATATGGAAACAGTTAAGCAGATCATTATCTTCTGTGTATGTTTGTCTGTATATCTCTTTATTTGTTTATTGATCTGTCTGTATAAGTTTATTATGGATTTGATTCTTAATGAATTCCAAACGAATGTTGAAATGAACTCTTATATATTCCATGCTTTATAATAAAACAGTAGTGTGTGTTTGCTAAAATTAATTTCATTTTGTCATTACTGTATACACAATCACTTTTATAAAAATGAAAGTAGTCAGAGATTTCTGACCTTCGTCTACGGCCTAAGATCTGGCTGTGTTGGAAATTTCGTCCAACCCCGTAAATTTGTAAATTTGTTTTGAAGTTATCTTTGAAATGGCGATAAATAAATCCGTATCTACAATCCGGATCCGGGTCCTCTCCAAAATTTAATAGGATCTTCCATAACCTATGATTTATCCGTGGTGAAATTTTCGTCAACATCTTTTGTGTAGTTTTGACGTTATCCTGTCCACAGGCAGACACACACGTACGCACTCACACAAAAGAGAAAAAAATGCAAGTCCGGATCTAGAATCTGGATTCGGAACAATATCATCTTCAAAAGTTTATGGAGTCGTCCATCGCCTACGATCTGTCTGTGGTAGAAGCTTTGTCAAAATCTGTCAATTTGTTTTGACGTTATCTTTAAAATTGTCGAAAAATACAAATTCGAATCTAGAATACAGATCTGGATAGGAATGATCCGGATCCGGATCATCTCACACATTTAATGGGGGCTTCCATGACCTAAGATCGATCTGGGGTGAAACTTTCGTCAAACTCCGTTGAGTAGTTTTGACGTAATCCTCTCTACAGACAGACAGACACAGTCGAATGAATAAATAAACCGACTCTATTTTATAAGCTTGGTGGAGGTAAAAATCTTGCTGTTTATAATTTTCATTGAGGTTAATAGTAAGATAGGAGCTGTTGAAAATGATTGGCTTATAAATAATACTTTCCATTAAATTATATACTCTTGCCATAAATGAAATGAGGTTGAAATATTATTCATATCTGCATTGAAGGGAATCGCAATAGAAATATAATGAAGCAATTCCAGTGGGAGATTTATAACCATCCCTAAACAGACTATGAAATATTTAATGCGAGAAGGGAAAAAACCGCAGCTGAAACGCGGTGTTTTCATAAAAAATAAGTGGCCTCATTGAAGTAATTTTGTCTTGATTATCTAATCATATACTTTTCAACAATTCATGTTCGAGACATATTCCACATGACCCAATACTTGAGTATTAACAAATTTATTTGATGTTTTTCATTAATGTGGTTTGTGCCACAATATTCAAAATAACAGGTTTTTTATGTATTGTACGCAAATCCTCCAATTAATATCACGATATTCCAAATCGTTATATTGTAACAAGTAGCAAGTATTAAAGAAAGGGTATTTTATACGAGGGTCAGTTTTTATATTGCTAAAAGTATTGACTTAATTATAAAAATGATAATATATCAATTACTCATTTCGTCAAACAGCATTGAAATGAGGATTAAGAAATGAGAAAAGCGTTGATGGAAAATAGATCTAGATTATAACAAACTATTCTGGGTAAAGCGACCAACATTTTCTCTCCTCCTGTTTTCAACAATTCTTTCTTCTAGTGACCCAATTCTCATCGATTGCTCTCGTTTTAATTACGACTCCGCGCTTATGGACGGTACGAGAGCTTTGCATGCAACCACTCGTTTTCATCGAACTCGGCGGTAAAGCATTCATTTCATGGGGTTCTAGAAATGCTGATATTTCTTTTGGTTTATTTAGATTGATATACTTAGATTTATATTGCCTTTCCGTTGAAACTATTTCCTTTTTATTTTCATTTATAGTTTGCTATTTGATGAAAAGAAATATTTGTGGGCTAGTTTCTCATTCCCGATTCACCTAGTTTGGTCATTACTGCTATACAGGTTGTCTGACTTGACACTTCGTGATATATATATATATATATATATATATATATATATATATATGTATATATATATATACATATATATATATATATATATATATATATATATATATATATATATATACATACATTATATATATATATATATATATATATATATATATATATATATATATATATATATATATATATATATATATATATATATATACAGTATATATATATATATATATATATATATATATATATATATATATATATATATATGTATATATATATATAGTATAAATATATATAGTATACGAGGAATCCCGTTCACGTTCATTTATCATATTGTGAAGTAGAAATGAAATATTCAATTACGATTTTCTATGACGACGTCAGTACCCGGGCAAGCTTTTTTTTAAACAAATTTGTCTGTATTATTTCATTCATAATTCTATCGTTCTGATTGAATAGACGCCTCTGTAATGTTTCATCGTTAATTTTTATAGGCATTTGACTCATCCAGGATTTTTTCGCAGCGGAGAGAGAGAGAGAGAGAGAGAGAGAGAGAGAGAGAGAGAGAGAGAGAGAGAGAGAGAGAGAGAGAGCGTAGGGGCATATTTACACATTACTTCTCTGTGCCATTTGATATTCAGCTTCACCTGAAATAGTTTTCCACATATTTCTCTTCCCTTGACTAATTTAAGCCATAAATTAGAAGATGGTGGTGGAAACTCATTTTGGCTGAAGTTTCAGCGCATAATGGTAAATGTTTGGCAATAATCGGAAAATTTAGAGCCTCCTGAGAAAGTTAAGCCACCGCAAAATGTATGATAGGATTATTTTTTGTTGCTCAACACTGCTGATCTTCATACAAATAACCTTACACTTTTACTACGTATATTTAAAACATCCTCCAAAAATAGTTCATTCCAATAATCAAACCCATATGGGTCTTATGAATCCTCTCCCCCCCCCCAAAAAAAAAAAAAAAACGAAAATTCCTAATAGTAATCTTTTGTGGTTAATTTTCATAATTCAATTGCCTTGCTAAAGTTAACATCTAGAAATTCATGTAAGGATAAAATAGCTTTACTTTAGAGTAAATGATGAATTCAAGTTCAATCATTACGTTTGCAATTTGGTATAAAATAACAAAAGGACCAAAAAATCAATACGCAAATAATAAAAATGCGAAGCCATATAGACTAACTGTTTTTATACATTTATGATGAATTGTGAACTAATTAAACGTATCATCCTATATAAAATTATTCTGGAAAATGACGTGGTCAAAATAAGAGGTGAAATTAAATAGTGGGATTCAAAATAGTTTGTACTGTTTATATATATATATATATATATATATATATATATATATATATATATATATATATATATATATATAAATATATATATATATATATATATATATATATATATATATATATATATATATATATATATATATATAAATATACACACACATATATATATATGTGTGTGTGTGCGTGTGTGTGTATATATTGTACTGTCACAGTTCATTAACAATGCTTAATTCTCATCTATTACTACCAATAATAACCCTGGAGGAGAGAGAGAGAGAGAGAGAGAGAGAGAGAGAAAGAGAGAGAGAGAGAGAGAGAGAGAGAGAGAGAGAGAGAGAGAGAGAGAGAGAGAGACTACATATAAATCTTATTCAATATTATTATTGAAAATGTAAAGCGAAGTCAAAGGCTCCGCTACTTGAAAACAAGAGTAAAGTGCCCTAAATGGTATACCATTCTTAACAAGAATTGGTATTTTTCCTTAAATCAGTAGCCGAAAATATCACAATTCGTAGGATTTATATTAATATACGACAGATATACTGCGGCTTTCCATTGACGTAAACGTCAAATCCTGACGCTTAGGTATTCTAAATATCAAACGATAAATAAATGCTCTTACGTCAAGTTCCTGGAAAATATATTAAGAAATAAGTAAAAAGGTGAAATAAATACCGAAAATGAAATAACTCAGGGAAATTTAAATTACTGACCTGAAAAATAATTCCCTTCATAATATTAACAAAATATTAACATGATAGCAATCTAACAAAATAAATGAAAAAATTTGTGTGATTTTGATTCTTGTTTAATTTCAGTGAGTAGAACGTATTGTTTATTCAGGTTCCCAAGGTGTTTCAATTAAACTGGGATGTGGACTTGTATTTATGTATCGTGAACAGTAAATTTTCGGTGATATCCTAGGCTGTTTGTTTTCAGTCTTGAATTATTGCTTTTTCCACACCCAATGTATAATATTTTATTTTCAGCATAAAAATCAGACTAGGAAGCAATATACCTTGAAAATCTATTGTTTTCATGGACATGATATATTGAATTCAGTAATGTCTGTAGTTTTGATAAAGCTCGTTTGTGTGTAGATCTCGAATGAATAATCTCACTTTTGGTTACTAGGTCAAGGTTAGCATATTTTGCTGGATAGTAGAGCTGTAAATAGGTTAGGAAGTTCTGGGTAGGTATACTTTGAAGCTTTACTTTAGAAATAATCGTATTTTTCAGTGACATTGGTTCTCCTTATGAATTAATACCCTTACCATAGTCATTTAATGTCCTAGCAGTACGTGGAGGTAAGCCATTGATAAGTGCTAATTCATTAATAATGATTGCAACCCCCCTTAGTTGTCTGTTTGGGATATTACATTAGCTTTAATAATTTCAACCAACTTGTGAAGCTTGCCACTGTCACTAAGAGATGCAGGGTGTCATTAATTCTCTTACTTGAAGAATTCTTTCAAGCCACCCTGACTGTAATTCAGGGGATAAACACTCATGAGAATAACTGATTCGTCTTCGATAACTATGAGGAAAGAAAAGGGGGTTTTCTTGATTGGATGATAGAGTAACCTTTATCCTCTAGCCCATCCATGAATGATTTAACTGCTCTTTGACCTACCTGTGATATTTAGCTACCATTTCAGCTAGAGGCGGGTGATATTTCAGTTTTTGTGCTATGACGTCTTCTGCACTTATTTTAGCAATAGGTTTCTTAACATTAAGTGTTACTGTACTTTTGTTTATTCTCTTATTCATTTGCATTGCCCTTGCTTTTCTAAGATCTTTGACCTTTGGTTTCACAAAAGAAACATTTTAGTGTTTTAGCTTCACGAATCTTTAATAGGATCTTATATTTTATCAGTCTGCTTAACTTTATGTTGTTGAATAGAAACTTGCAACTCTCATAATATAGTGCCTTCTTTTGTCTCAAGGTATCTTCTATCGCAACTCCTTCGTCAAGTCTTGCAGGGTCTAACGTGATTGTCATTGCACTTAGGGAGAGAAAAAGGGGAATTTTCTTTACC
This sequence comes from Palaemon carinicauda, assembly GCF_036898095.1. Taxonomy (NCBI): domain Eukaryota; kingdom Metazoa; phylum Arthropoda; class Malacostraca; order Decapoda; family Palaemonidae; genus Palaemon; species Palaemon carinicauda. Next base: position 156,817,500 of record NC_090733.1, on the reverse strand, counting down.
AAGTTCATATATCCATCAACCCTTCTTCTAGCGGGATTGGACTGTAGTGACTTTAGTTCTTTTTAACCTCCTGCCTTAGAAAGCACTTGGTTCAATCAGTGTTCCACAATTTCTCAGTAAAACTAGCGTTCGTAATCAGTATCACGATCAGGGACGAGGGTTTATCCCTTTACCGACCTGTGCATGTATAGTATACACTTTACTGTATGGGATATAACGAGGTTATTGCACCGTGCCCAACACCTTTTCAATCGTCCATCCAGTATCATAAGTTTCGTGCGATCTGTACACCATCCAGATAACTAAAACCCCATTATCCTTGACTCGGCTCTCCAGTGTTGGCACGTCCGGTCCATTTCTGTACGGCTACTTAACTAATTTGGAATAAGTTAGGCAGCATTTGTGAAACTAGTAGGTTGTCGCAGTATAATGTCAACATGTCTGTAATAACTACACTGTTAGAAAAAAACGTAATTTTAATTGGAAATTCTCCGTAAAATATACTGTTCTCAACCGTATTTCATTAAAATACAGGCGACCGTAATTTTACCATACTTTGTCATTAAGTTTTACGGTTTGGTGGCCTTCATATCTTTAAAACGGTTAGAATCCTGGAATAAGTGTTGTCAGACATTTGCCGTTTTTATAATGCAAATTATTAACAGTGATGCTGACACGGAACCTCGTAAAGAGTTTCAAAGCAGGGGTGTCACCAATGTGCCTTGGCAGTGCTGAACAATCCCTCCTTCAATAACTTCAACTTTATTCACTGAAATGTTTTGGGGCTATACATACTCCATCACAAGCAGAAACCTTTTGTTTGCTACTCTAATCTAGTTTAGGCTACGAGCCAATGCAGTTTATCACGGATCTGTAATGAGAAAATTAGTGAAGAAATTTGTGTGTCGCTACACTTTAAAAAACAGTAAATTCTTAGAACAAATGTTTCAGTGTGCTTAATAAACATTAAAATCTACTTCTGTAGCCTTGAAAACATAGAAATCCTATCTAGGTCATGCAACACAGACAACTACAAATACTTCTAAGCAAAACGTTAACTTTGGGCTGCTAATTAGACGCTCATCTTGAATAATGGTAGCCTTTTTGGATTTTGGATTGACTAATCAGCCAGATGTGAGTAGTATGGCTCGGAGAACAAGTGTCCCAGTTTTATGTCATCTACTACTTGAAAGGTAATACTGTACATCTACAGTATTCGATTTGTTTTCCCTTATGTTTAGCAATTTATTTCAGTTGTAGTGGCCGGTGCGGTAACGTCCCTGACTGGTGAACGCCAAATTGGGGATCGAGTCAAGCTCAGACTCGTAAGTTCCGTTGGTCGCTGCAACCTCACTATCCTTGAGAGCTAAGAATGGGGATTTATGGAGCCTGTAGGTCTGTCTGGTGAGTCATCAGCAGCCATTTTCTGGCCCTCCTTGGTCCTAGCATAGGTCAGTCTCTAGGGCATTTTCTTGCTTGATAGGGCAATGTCACTGCCCTTTGCCTCTGCTATTCATGGGTGACCTCTAAACCTTAAAAACCTTGAAAAGATATATAGGTTAAGAATATTATGCGCATTTGAAGAATAAGAATAACATTTTACGTAAATGGTTTGATTTTTATTAGTCAAAATATCTATGTCGATGTATGTATGTAATACTGTTGATATCTTTTATGACTAATAAATATCCCAATAACTCATTATTTTATCTTTAAAACACTGATATTAAACAGTAACGTTGTCCAACACATTCGTTGTTCACAATGATAAATTGAATTTCGAATGATATTCATCTTTCTTTGTAAATGACATATTTCAGTATAAAAAGTCCTGCAATGGAAATACATCAAACTCTGATAATTTTATATAATGCTCTTCTAATCTCTCTGGAGGTTAATTCACTGTTTGAGTGATAGATATTATTTATATGAGCGTAATAATGGGCAATTCATCTTGCTTCTGTTCGAATAAAAACATGTACAGTATGTTATACTTCATGAAGTCCGTTATTATACATCACTAGGTGAATGTTTGGATGTAATTTACTTTTAAATTTATGTCTTTTTTTTCAACGTAATGTTACCCTAATCGACTCGAATTAATCCTTGCATATTTCTTGTGAAGGCTAAAACTTTGTCACTTACATATTATTCATTTAAAAGGGGACTTTCAATATACAAAGGGTCATTTAGCCCCCAATAACCTGCTGATGCAGCCTTCTGAATTTTTGTCAGTTAGTCCTTTACCGCAAAGTTAATTGAATTAGATAATAACGACAAGGAATATGTTCATATTGTATGTACCTTTGCCTATCAATATGGATTCCAAATTTGGAGTGAAAATTAATTTGAGCATTTCTCCAAAAATACCAAATGATCATGACTCTATAATACCTTTATAACATATACAAAAGATCTAAGCTGACATTAAATACGACAATAGAAATGTTGAGTGGATAGTACACACACATAAATACGCAAACACATACATGCATACATACACACAAACGCGCGACACACGTAAGCAAACACAGTACGAGAATTAATGCCTGAATTTTTGCTTCGTGTAATCCAATAACCTTTGCTATAGCCTGGAAAATTCGTTTACCTTCTCTCGCCTAGAAATATTATTCAGTTGTTCAGGTTATGGTCCCCTATTTACCATTCAGGGCAGGTATCGAAACGGTAAAAAAAATCCCTTTTTTTTTAGGTGATAATATTTCCTTGTTCTTTCACCTTTATTGATCGAATTATTAGTTTTTTTTTTCATTAGTGAAAATATGTAATGTCATTGTCTGTTAAGATAAAATGAACAATGTTCCAATTATAGTTACTGACAGTATCCGTGGTAATATTGCCAGCAGATATTATCCAATTAATCGGTCACCCGGAAGGAAGTTACTCTCTCTTATTCTAAGATCTTATTATCGAATTTTTGTTCCAGATGAACCATCAGATCGACGCAATATAGTTCACTCTCTCTCTCTCTCTCTCTCTCTCTCTCTCTCTCTCTCTCTCTCTCTCTCTCTCTCTCTCTCTCTCTCTAGTCAACAGACCTTTCTTGTCTTTTCTTCTTTTCACCAAATCCCCTTTTGACCCGTTTTGACTGCAGGTTAAGCCTGTTTTTCTGAATCACGAAATAAAAAAAGTATTCACAGCCCTGGAAATTCTCACGGGAAGCTTGTTTCTCTTTGACTTTTTAAAAAAAAATATTTAGTTCATTGTTTGGGTGTGTGGAGAGAGAGAGAGAGAGAGAGAGAGAGAGAGAGAGAGCTTATATACCTAAGATAATGTCAATTGTTAAGGTATCGACTTCAAATGGAATGAAAACGTTAATATTGTACCACCCGTGTGTCACGCGATCATACATAGTAACGACATTTCTCTATTTTGTATATAATATCCATTGTATCTTCACTCTCCCCTCACACTGACAGCATCTTGCATCAACCTGTCTGCCTATTTCTCATTGTTAATCGTTAACAGAACCGGTTGCAGGTTGAACAAGAAATAGCATGTGACCTTCGGGCAGGGACCTAGTGTGTATATATACTCGATGTGTCTATAATAAAGTACTCAGTTGCTTTCATCTCGCCTTTGAGTCACAACCTACTCTTGGCCCGTCACATTGGTGACCCCAGAAGTCGACTCGCTCCTCCCGCTTTCCTCGTCTTCACTGTTACTATAGCGAACTCCACGGAAGTTGGCGCCGCCTCGCCAGCGGATAGGCGTTTGCTTGGTTTCAGCGTGCAGAAGTCCAGTTCTGCACCAAAGCAGATTATGTTCTTGCGGCGATACCCGAGGACACCTTCCCGGATATCTCCGACTGGCTTTGGGAACAAGGAGACACCCCAATAGCGTATGACGCCCTCAAAACATACCTTCTGCAGCAGTAATCGCCGTCGCCAGCCGCCCGTATAGCAAAGCTTTTTCAGCTCTCTCAACAACCGTTGGGGGACCAAAGGGCTTCTCTCGCCCTCAGGGAAATGACCAGTATCGCTTGCCCGCAACCTGTCGATAGTTTACCCATAAAGGACTTGATGACCAAAGCCGACACCCTTATGGACAGCCACTTCACGACCTTCAAGACCTCAATCAACGCCTCCACTCCTGAAAAAGAGGACACTTATTCAACGTCAACCGAAGCTGATGTGAATGCCGTAGGACACACATGCATACCCCGTTACATGGCGGAGCGGCGACTAAGGCACCAATCACCCACCACTCGCTCACGCCCCAACCAACAACTTCTACAGCCACTTACTGCCGCCCATCGGCCGCAGTTTTGCTACTACCACTCCAGATTCGGGGCTGCCTCGAAGAAATGTGCCAAGGATTGTCAGTGGCCAAAAAACATGTAAGTAGGCCATCGCTTGTGGCGGTGGCCTTCCGTGTTTCTAATCTTTTCTTTTTACATGTTGCAGGAACGGGTGTGCTATTTTTTGTAGACACGGGTGCTTGTCGTTCTCTTTTGCCAAGGGAACTCTACAGTACACGACGTAGTTTGTCTAAGTCTGCCGACATCCGCCGGGTAGCTGCCAATGGATATGCGATACCCACCTACAGTTACAAGAACCTCACATTATCGTTTAAGAAAGAACAAATTTAATAGGAAGTTTCTCGTTGCTGACGTCACATTGCCAATCTTCGGTGCAGATTTCCTCTCTCATATCCACCTTCTGGTCAATGTCGCCCACCGACGGTTGGTCAACGCAGACTTGTTACTTGTCGACACCTCTTCAACCTGCGTCCCCCCCAACTTCGCTCTCTACATCAGCGCACCCACGGATGCCTACGCCCACCTCCTCATGTCATACCCGGAAGTTTTCCGTCCAGAACTTCGCCAAACGCCCACGGCTCCTGCCAAACACGGTATTTATCTCCTTATCAAGAAGATGGGACCCCCAGTCTTCGCCAAATTAAGACGTCTAGCACCGTATCGATTGTCAGCCGCTAAACAGATGTTCACTGAAATCGAAGAAATGGCCTTTGACAAAAGGCCTCCAGCCCATGGTCATCACCCGTACACATCGTCCTGAAGAAAGACGGCTCCCTCTGTCTGTGTGGTGATTACAGGCGCCTGAACATGCAAACAGAACTGGATCACTACCAACTCCCAAACATCACTGACGTGACCTCCTACCTGCACAAAGTGAAGGTTTTCTCCACGCTTGACCTTCTGAAGGGATATTATCAGGTTCCTATGAACCCAGAAGACATCCCCAAAACCGCCATCACCACTCCCTTTGGTACATACACCTTCAATTACTCCTGTTTTGGCCTTCGTAATATTGGGGCCAATTTTCAACGTCTCATGGATGGCATCTTAGGGGACCTCCCCTTTTGTGTATATTACCTAGACGACATACGTGTGTTCTCTTCCTCAAAATTGAAACACCTCTGTCACCTGCGCATCGTGCTCGACCTCCTGCAACAAAACGGCCTTCTATTTCAGTACGACAAGTGTACCTTTGGCGCCAACGAAGTGTCGTTCTTAGGGCACCGCATCACTCCTGATGGAGTTCATCCCTTCCCTGAGAAGGTAGCAGTCTTTCAGAACTTCCCCACGCCCTCGACCGTCAAAACACTGCAGGAATTCTTGGGTATGATCAACTATTCTGCCAGCCATTGCTGCCACTCTTGCTCCTCTCTGCCTCCCTCAAGGGCAAGCCAGAAGACCTGAAGTGGGGCCCCCTTCAAGAAGCGGCCTTCTGCAATGCAAAGAATGCCCTATCAACCGCTGCTGCTCTCACTTTTCCCCGTCCCGCATGCCCCTCTCCTCTCCACCGATGCCAGCGACGTCGCTATTGGTGCAGTACTCGAACGTGTGGTCAACGGCTAGCCCGGCCCATTGGCCTTCAGCAGAAAACTGTTCAAGGCAGAATCGGGTTATACTACCCTCAATCGCGAATTATTGGCGGTGCACTTGGTTGTCCGTCACTTTCGCCATTTCTTAGAAGGTATGCTGTTCGTCATTCGCGCAGACCACAGGCCTCTGGTGCACCCCTTCACTTAACAGTCTGACACCTGGTCCGCCGGTCAATGCCGACATCTCTCCACCGTGGCTGAATATAATTGCACCCTTCAACATGTTCCTAGGAAAATGAATCCCATTGCTGATGCCCTGTCAAGAAACACGTTGGCCGCTGTTCAACTGGGATTGGATTACAACCCCTTGGCTGAAGCCCAACGACCGGATCCAGAGTATCAAGCATGTAGGACATCCTGCCCATCCCTCCGTTGGGAAGACGTCCCCCTCGATGACTCCAACACCATCCTCCTCTGTGACGTCAGTACTAGTAGACCGCGACCGTGGATTCCTGCTCCCATGTGCCGACAGGTGTTTAATTTTATTCACGGCCTTTCACATCCCTCTTGCCATTTTACTGCACAGCAGCTGAAGCCGAAGTTCATTTGGCAAGGCATTACAAAGGATGCTAAGGATTGGGTCCGCTCTTGTAATTCTTGCCAAACTTCCAAAGTACATCGACACACGGATTCAGGAGTGGGCCCCTTTCCTCATCCTCAGCGTCATTTTGCCCACATTCACGTCGACATTGTAGGCCCCCTGCCCACATCACAAGGACATCGTTACCTGGTTACCGTCATCGACCGCTCCACTCATCGACCTGAAACCATTCCCATGGAAACTGCAGTGTCCGCCTCATTTACATCTGTCTTACTCTGAGGATGGATTTCAAGATTTGGTATCCCTGAGCATATTACTTCTGACAGGGGTACCACTTTCACCTCTCAATTGTGGACATCATTATCCAATCTCCTGGGCATCACCCTACATCAAACAACGGTCTACAACACCGCTGCCAGTGGAATGGTTGAACGCTATTATCGCACCCTCAAAGTAGCTTTGATGTCCCGCTGCAGAGACTCCAACTTGTTTATTCAGCTTCCCTGGGTCTTCCTGGGACTAAGGACCACTCCTAAAGACGCCATGGACGTCTCGGCATCTGAAATGGTGTATGGCGACCCGTTGGTCGTCCCTGCTGAAGTTTTTGCTTCTGTAACCTCCCCCGATAATCTCCATCGCATATGTCACATCGTGGGAATATTTACTCCATGCCGCCAGACTTATAAGCCCCCAGTGAAGCTTCACATACCGACAGACTTGCACTCTGCAGCGCACGTCTTCCTACGCAACCACACTAGCAAGCCACCGCTATCGCCCCCTTACACGAACCCCTTCCTTGTGATCCTATGCAATCCGAAAGCCTTCGTACTAAACATTCGTGGCAAAGAAGACTGGGTCTCCATTGATTGTGTAAAACTTGCTGATCTCCTGCCAGATGACCCGCCTACAGTTTGCCTCTCTAGATCAGGGCGCCCTATTTAACATGTACAGTATGTCATTTTTAGGGGGGGGGAGCCATGTACCACCCATGTGTCACACGATCATACATAGTAACGATATTTCTCTTTTTTGTATATATCCTTTGTATCTTCGCTCTCCCCTCGCACTGACAACAACTTGCATCAATCTCTCTGCATATTGGTCATTGTTAACTGTTGACAGAACCGGTTGCCGGTTGGACAAGAAACAGCAGGTTGTATTTTGTGACCTTCTTGCAGGGACCTAGTGTGTATATATACTTGATGTGTCTATAATAAAGTACTCAGTTACTTTCATCTCGCCTTTGAGTCACAACCTACTCTTGACCCGTCACAATATACTTAAATGGGATTTACTATAATTTAGATTGTCAGAATAGTATTCCGTTAGAGTAATCATGAGAGACATGGATAAGACATATTTAAAATAAAGAGGAAATCTCTGACATTTGGGATATTGAGCAATATATAATATAGGACTATTCGGTGTATGTGTAGGCAAAGAAGATGGAGTCAATGTAGTACTGTCTGGCCAGTCAAAGGACCCAATAACTCTCTTGCGGTAGTATCTCAGAATTAACAGCGTAATCATGATAATTTTCGAATAAGGAATTTCTGAGTTTTGTATATCAAGTTTTATTAATTCGGCATTGAATGGTGATGAATACTCCCCCTATTGATGCAAAAGGCCTCAGGTAGATTTCGCTAGTCGTCTCTATCTTCAACTTTTCAATCTATGTTT
>NC_090733.1:156786911-156804411 GCF_036898095.1 Palaemon carinicauda | reverse complement strand
AGTACAGAGAAATTAGAGACATTTTATTTTAGGATCCCAATTATCTTAGGAAACAGGTGTTAATGACCAAGAATAAGGTACTTTTGATTTTTAAGATTGCTAAACATTAAAAAAAAATCAATAAAATATGTTTCGATTTTTGTGCCTTTGTGTCCCAAATTTTCATGAAGGTTACACATTTTCCTTTTCTCTTCTGTTGCTAGATTATTTTCAATATTCGACTTTGTTGTTTATACTTTAAGTTCATGAGAGGTGCATCTTTTGGAGACTATTTCCATAAAGTAAATTTAAAGATAACCCATTGAAAGTGAAAACACAACTAAGGTAATAAGGAAGGTCTTCTGGTGTGATTTAAGTTTATTAAAAAAACAGAATCAACCTATAAAGTTTGTAAAATGTTTGATTCGAGTTTCAACTAATCTTATGACCTATTTTCTTTTCATTTGAAGTAAACCTCTGAAGTGACGTTCATATAGAGGGAATTTTATGAAAATATATAATGACTGCCATCGGAAAGTTATAAGCATCTTTTATCATGATAATAAACACTTAAAATATTGAAATATATATTATAGGTTTATGAGTCAATACGCTTTAGAAACAAGTAGACAGTCTCAAGGATTAGGTAAATAGTCTTGAAGCATCCGACATTTTTACGGTATTTACGTTTGGATCAAGTCCCTATCCAGAAATACGATTAATCAGGGTCTGGATGCAATCGCGTAACACACGTAAGGAATATTATAATGTTAGGTAAATAGTAATCAAAAGTAGATGATATAACTGATAAAGTTGGCGTGGCAAAATCTTCACCATGATCTATTCCTTTCATCAAGCCACTTTTTTTTTTTTTTTTCTAAACATCCTTTAATGTGTTGGTAAGAGGTTTTAGGATTATGAAATAAGTTTTGGTTTGTTGTTTGTACCCAACGAGCTCAATTTAAAAGAAACTATTTTGGCAGAAGTTGATTTAGCTTTTGTTATTTCCGTGAGATGCGGAAAAAGATTTAGCAAAACTTTCGGTCATTCACACGAAGTTTGACTAGGAAAAGTTTTGCATTTCCTTTCATTCTCTTGTTGTGGAATGGAAAACTTAACTTAGGTTTCATGTATACAAATCCCTGTCCATTAAGTTATCTCTCTCTCTCTCTCTCTCTCTCTCTCTCTCTCTCTCTCTCTCTCATATAACTTGATACATAAATGGTACTTTGCTGTTTTATATTTTTACTTTGAGTATATATTTGAGTATATAGGTGAAGTGACTCTATTTTCTGATCTAATTTTCCTCGAATACTTTCAATAGGTATAAATAGGAATTTACCGATGAATAGAATTATGATCTAGAACTCTATTTAAGAGGTGCATTTTTATTAGTAACTGAATGTTATTGATTAACATTAATTGTGTATACGGAAAAAATCATTGACCTCCCATCCAATGTATCTATATCATCATAAGGAGTGTCTGTAACATATGTCAGTATTCGATCATTATGTAATAGGTTGATGACATTTCAAGTTTATCAGTCCTTGGAAAACCAGAACACGAAAAGGATTTAGAAAAACAATTTGGTAAAAGTAAACAAAAGAACTTATGAATTTTTGAGAACTGCGTAATGAAACTGTAGATACTTGAGTACCAAGTAGTTGAAAATAGATGAGATATAATACATCTTAATTCTTATTTTTAGAAAATTAATATAAGAGAAATAAAGACGAACCTCTTGAAAGTCTTTTTTGAGAACCGCCTAAAGAATCTAGATGAATTAAAGTCCTTTCAGCTTTTTTATAGCAACAGAGTAATAGCCTGGAGATCACAACAGCTGGGTATAATGTATTCGAAACCTTATTTTCATTTTGACGTAACATTATGCAAATATTCCATTTATGTTACTCTCTTTATGATTGGTGTTTCTAGAAGATTTTTTTTAGCAGAGACTTAAAGAAGAATGTGTATAAAGATAGGATTAATTTTCATTGGGTTATTCTCATAGCTTAAATTAAAAGGCCAAAATAATCATGAAATGTTGTAAGACGCTAACACTAATGTTCTGTAATAATATCCAAATTAGAATTCGTCCTTAGATTTTTTATTTCTTCAATTATGCTGTAAACAAATAAAAAATCAATTTGTCAGTGTTCCTTCCTGTTGCCTACATGTGATTGGCATTTGTATAATTCCGTTTATGCAATTTCGTGGCTACGTCATTTACACAATTTCCACTTTCATGTCAAAGGTGCAATTTTGGGAACAGTGCGGTTCGGTATATTATTGCCGTGAAGGCTTTTTTCAGTTATTTAAGAATTGTGTTTAACTCTCTCTCTCTCTCTCTCTCTCTCTCTCTCTCTCTCTCTCTCTCTCTCTCTCTCTCTCTCTCTCTCTCTTGATAAAGGAAAATTGGCAGGCATATCGAGGGAAACAGGAATGACTTACGTGTGTTTATATATATGTATGTATATATATATATATATATATATATATATATATATATATATAAAGAGAGAGAGAGAGAGAGAGAGAGAGAGAGAGAGAGAGAGAGAGAGAGAGAGAGAGAGAGAGATTCCAATAAATCTCATGGATACCAAATAGTTGATCAGCTATTCATTAACTATTTCCAGTAACTAGCAAGATTATTTTGAGGAAAAGGAAGATTGTAGACTACAGATGTGTTCATAACATCATAGTCCATCATATATTCCTCGTCCCCATTATAGGATCATCTATATTCAAATTAGGGCGTCTGTATGATTAGTTCTCCAGATTATTCATATTGTGAACCATTTACGTATTAGGACATATTCCATTCCAGGTTGAACATAAATTTAAGTGTGTCCAGATAGATAAAAAAAAAATATGTCATGTCTTCCTTTTTGGAAAATCTGTTATCAGAAACACACGCAGACACAGGTTATATATATATATACATATATATATATATATACATATATATATATATATATATATATGTATATATATATATATATATATATAGGTATATATATATATATATATATATATATATATACTGTATATATCTATCTATCTATCTATCTATCTATATATATATATATTTATATATATGTGTGTATGTGTGCGTGCGTGTTTGTTGGTGATTGTTACTGTTTATATTTATATGTTTGAACATACATCACACCTATGTGTGTACATACTATACACACACAGACACACAAACATAGACGCACACACACGCATATATATATATATATATATATGTGTGTGTGTGTGTGTGTGTGTGTATGTGTGTGTGTCTTTAATAGAATAAATTCAGATATATAATTACGCCATTTCCCCTTTCCAGCACTCAACAACTGTTTTGACGTGAAGTTGATAGCTCTATGCCATTTTCTACCTACGTTGCGATCCACCGAACTCTACTAATCTTCAGGTACGTATTTCGATTATCAAACTACAGATCCCATGTGTGTGGAACATTTTAAATGCTGTCCGTACCTCTGCTCAATTTAATGACCTAGAAAAATGATAATACTTTGCAGTGTCTGACTTATCTATTCATAAACAAAGTCCGCTAGTAAATAGACACTATTTTTTTTTATCCAATTATGGGAATCGTGCCTTTGGTAAATATTGCATATCCGAAAATATATCTCCCGTGTATAATAGCGACCAAGTAACTGTGTGTGTATATATATATATATATATATATATATATATATATATATTATATATATATATATATATTGTAATTAGTAGGTTGGTCAGGGCACCAGCCATCCGTTGAGATACTCGTGCTAGATAGTTATTGTGTCCTTTGACTGGCCAGACAGTACTACATTTGATTGTTCTCATTGGTTACGTCTCATATTTCTTTCGGCCACTCATGCACCGAATAGTCTGGCCTAATCTTCCCGGATTCTCCTTTGTCCACATACAATTGACAACACTGATATTGCACTGTAAATATTCGGTGTTTTACGTCCCTCTTGGTAAGGGTAGAAGGATTGTAGCATAGCTAGTAATAATGATAATATTGTATATATATATATATATATATATATATATATATATATATATATATATATATACATACATGCATACATACATACATACATACATACATACATACAGTATATATGACAAATATAATCACTGCAATCTAAATTTCCCGTTTTTTTTTTTTTTTTTTTTTCAAGAATTCAAACATGCTGTATTTTGAAGTGAATATATCTTCAATTAGTCTATGATTATTGACATTAATTTCATTATAATCTTGCAACATATGTATTTCATAGAATACAACATTTTTAATTTTGGGAAGAGTTGCCACACAATTTTACAAGCTATAGAAATAAAGGAAATTTTATAAAAAATAAAAAAGATAAAGAAAGGAAAACAAGAAGAGTGATTCATTTTTCCCCCAGTGTATCATCTCTAATTCAAGAGTCATTTATCACTATACGTCAACAATGTAGAAAATATGAAATGTAAGTTATTTCGCTTAACTAAACATTACACTTACTTGACCATGCTTATGCAATTAAATTGTTGATTAAAATTTATTAATATTTTAGTCCCATTATTCATATATATATATATATATATATATATATATATATATATATATATATATATTTATATATATATGTTTATACACACACACACACACACATATATATATATATATATATATATATATACACATATATATATGTATATATATACACATATATAGTTTTATTCCTTGGGGGTTTTGCACAAACAAATGTGTGTCGAACAAAATTATAATAAAAGAAATGAATGAGACGTTAAGGGTTCCTTGAAAAATAATCAATAAATAAAATTGATAAAGATCTACTCAAAACCTCTAGCCACAGCAATTCAGTATTATTTTTATTGATCTATATTATTTCCTAAGCAGAGAGAGAGAGAGAGAGAGAGAGAGAGAGAGAGAGAGAGAGAGAGAGAGAGAGAGAGAGAGAGAGAGAGAGAGAGAATACCCATTTCACTTTTTGCCTATGTGGGCCTCAACTCTCCATTATTCTTTTCTCATAAGCGAAAACAAGGGGACTGGACAGCACCATGATTAATGGGCTGGATTTCAAAATGAGTTACTTTCCTGGTCCTTTAAGAGGAGCAGTCCAGCAACCATTGCAAGGGCTTTTGACTACTAAGGGTTCCTTCGACAAGGTGCTATTTTCTAAAACCTCCTTTCAAACCTTTGTTGTGATCGTTAGATTTCACCACTGAATTTGTCGATATTAAGCCACCATTTATTTGCTTTGATGCCTCTGACATGCTTCATTTGCCTGTTAGATTTCAGATGAAAGTTTTTCCATTATTATTGGGAATATTTACCCTCTTTGTTTTATTTTCTACTTCTTATTCACACGCCGGTTGTCTTGAAAAACAAAATGTCTGAGTCGTAAACTCAGAAAAGGTTTAACATCTTGTGCCTACGAAGTCTGAAGATTAAGTCTTATGATAAAGAGTAAGTATAACTCATAAATAGCAATACGCAATTTGAGAATGGTCTTTTAACATTTGAAGTGCTCCAATCTGATGTACGCAAAAACCCGTGGCTAAGTTTAAAAAAAAACAATGGAGGTTAAACATGTCATATTTGCAAAATTAGCAATTACAGTCATGTTAAACGTTTAATGCATTTACGAGCATATATCATATGACAGTGCTTGAAGCTTGTGTTTCATGATAACGAAATTGAGAGGGAGAGGAAAATAGAAAAATTGTGATGGGGAAAAAAATGTTCGCACAACCACATGTTCCTGAAATAATTAGCATTAGATGATCTGATTAGATTCACCATGGATGCGAGAATAAAACAACTAGGGTCTTATCCACCCTGAAATTTGTTAACCTAAGGTGATGATCGAGGATGCTATTATTACAGACCTCACACGATTAATTATAAAATGTTTGTTTTGACTTATCTTCTGGACTCAACTCATTAGCTTAATTTCCATAATCATACTTCTTCAAATACTTGGATAATTATAATCCTTCTTCAAGTTATTGATTAAATCCTATTTTTTTCAGTTTTTAATCAATATTGGCTGGAGTAAGTTTCCATTTCATTTTATTCTTTGGTAGGTTATGATAAGTTTGCACAAAGTATAAAATACAGTATGAAGGTAAAACATTCTTTTCTTATGGCGTTTGTAATTTAATTATGCGGTATGGTAAAATTACGTCGAATATTTCAACTTTTATCGTGAAAAATAGATTTTATGAACTCGATGATTGAGTAATTTTGATTTTAATAATCCATAACTTTATAACTCACATCAGTCTTTGTTATATGGTTTTTATTATACGAATATCTAAGAAGAATATATTATAATATTTAATTGCTTTTTGGCGTCTATAGGACGCAGATTATTCACAATTTTGAGTACCAGGTGCACAAAAAACTTATGTATCCATCTTAATCAAAGAGACATTGTACGGTGTCGCATAAGTCTACGGACTCTATATGCTGACGTTCACTAACACCTAATCGTAAACATTATTGCGATGATAATGCAAAAAATATCATGCCCATGATACATTGTAAAAGCAAGGTATTTGCAAAGCCATTTGAATATTTCAATTTTCTTTAGAGAGGCAGGTGCACTAATTGCACCAAAAACGTTTTTCCCCAATCACTCAAGTTAAATGCTTCAACTAAACGTAATTAAGTCTTATATCCGTTAAATAATTTGCATTATGTTTAGTTTCTGAATATAATTATCAACTCAGCATGTATTTTATTCATTATTCATCATAAGATTAAACGATCAACTCAGTATAAATCTTATTCAGAATTCTTCATAAAATTAAACTATTATGGTTTTATACAGAATAACAAATCGTGTAAACCAGAATTACGGATTACATCCTCTCGGTTGTAGTTTTCCTGTGCCCTAATATGTTCTTTCAGTCTCTAGGGTATTGTCACTATTCCTTGCCTCTACCATTTATGTCATGAGTGGCCTTTCAACCTTTAAGCAGAGATAACAATTTGCATTAATCAATATTTGTAAATTGTATTAATTTTAAATACATTTTTTTATCAATATTGTTAACTCTGAAGAATCAAATTAAATGTGGTACTATAAAATTAGTTTTTAGAGAAATATGTTTTAGACCGCCTTGTTTTTTTGTGCATAGGATAATAGGTATATAAATGAAAATTAAAAAAAAAAACAAAAAAAAAATTGGTTTATCAAATAGTTACATATAATTCGAAGAATACATTTTTGATATTTTTAAAATAGAATAACTTACGATCGATTAACTTATCAAATTTCAAGAATATTGTAATATCTCTCTCTCTCTCTCGATTAACTTATCAAATTTCAAGAATATTGTAATATCTCTCTCTCTCTCTCTCTCTCTCTCTCTCTCTCTCTCTCTCTCTCTCTCTCTCTCTCTCTCTCTCTCTCTCTCTCAAAAAAAAAAAAAAAAAAAAATACATTATTGTTTGGAAAATTGGGGCTTCGGTTTGGGTCAAATGTTCATCAGTGAAGGCGACAAAAGTATTATCAATTCATCAGAAATTAATATTTTTAATGTTTCTGCGTCTGCTCATTCACTTTAAACAGAATTCTTGCATCCACATTTTTTTAAAAGTAAAAAACAAGCTGTAAGAAGTCACTATTAACCTTATCACTTCTTATTTAGTGTTTGTAATTTTAAGGGTACATAAGTAGTAACATTGGTCTCCAA
This sequence comes from Palaemon carinicauda, assembly GCF_036898095.1. Classification (NCBI taxonomy): domain Eukaryota; kingdom Metazoa; phylum Arthropoda; class Malacostraca; order Decapoda; family Palaemonidae; genus Palaemon; species Palaemon carinicauda. The sequence continues at coordinate 156,796,707 of NC_090733.1, read as the reverse complement.
TAGCCACTGTTCTGTTATAAACATGAGATAAAAGTTACACTGGAATCGGAAAAGATGTTTCATAAAAAAAGGTGCACGCGAAAAGGACAATAGGAATGCGAAAACAAAATCTAGTATGAATTTGAATTATTTGAAGATGAGTAAAATTTTATATTTTAGATTTCAGAGATATTTCTTTTATAAACGAAATTTCACTAACCCGTTCTTCAGCTTCGCTCTTACCTAAAGCTTATTGTTATATGACACCGTTAAATGTTACATTTGCTGTTAGTCATCCAATTTATTTATAAATTACTGCTCTTTCTATCGAAGAGTGAAATACGTTTCGTTTGTACAAAAATAATTTCCTTTTTCAGATGGCTCTCTCATTAGATATACATTACGTAATATTTGAATGTCAATTAATCTCAAGGTGGTTTACACGTGATTGGTGATTATCAATCTATATAATGAGCACTTTATTTTTTATGGTTTACATCGTAATAACAGCACCATTTTAGAATCGTACCATATGCGTATAATTCTCATTTTTCTATTTCCTTCACTGCATCTTATCATCTTGGTGAAATTATTTTGCTTATTATAATCATTATTTTGGGACCAAACTTCATAAATTGCCAATACAACTAAGCCTAATCAATTCTATTATCGCTGGAGCTTCTTTGGGTTTGGCTGCTCTTATTCCGTTAATTGTCAATTATAACTTTGATTGTCTTTTGAAAGTTTCCTTCATTTCGACAAGCAGAAAGCGCACCATTTAAAACTTACTGCACCAGGCTGCAGTCTTTCATATTTCACTTTCTTCTCGACGATGATGAAAGTGCGGCCTTTTGGAACATTTGAGTCCAATTCATTTTTCTTCACACACACACACACACACACACACACACACACACACACACATATATATATATATATATGTGTGTGTGTGTGTGTGTGTGTGTATGTGTGTGTGCATGTATTTGTGTATATTACTTAGGATAAATGATTTAGTTATGAATTGAATTGACTTTTATGTTTTAGAGATTTTAGACTTTTAAATAGAATTGTTTATGTAAAACCGTCAAAAATAAAGATGATTATAATAGTAATACTAACGATAATAATGATTATAATGATGATATTAGTAATGATAAAATCATCGTGAAAATAACGATTATGAAGAAAATCGGGCTAGTGTTATCAAGATATTGTCACACAGTTGAAATAACCTTTTTTCTGCAGATTGGAAATGTGATAAATTCGTACGTATGCGTATTGCTAATGTAATGGATTTCTCTATTTAAATACCGTAAGGTATGTCCCAAAAACCTAATAAAGGTAATAGTTTTTAGATTTTATTTAAATTCTATTACAAGAAGTTGAAAAATTTCCTCTTTTGGATATTTAGGTACATTTCATACACGGCTAAGATATTCTGGATCTTTAGTTTGGAAGTGTCACTTTATTTAATGAATCAAAACTTTCATAATCTGAAGCAATTAAACCAGAAGCCTAGATATTATTCATGCACTCATTTCGATCATGTTATTCGAGAGACAGCCGTTCTACGGTGTCCAGGCTAAAGATATTTCCTTCAATAAAAGTTGACGGAACAACTCTAATCTGAACGTCGTTTGGTGTCCAATGCCAAGGGGAAGCGTTTAAAGGTTTAAAGGCCGCTCATATATAGCAAATGCAAGAGACAGTGACATTGCCCTATCGAGCAGGACAATACCCTAGAGACTGATCATATATGCATATAATCAGCGCCCAAGATATGACTAAGGAGGGCCAGGCAATGGCTGCTGATGACTCATTAGATAGACCTATAGGCTCCCCAAACCTCCCATCCTTAGCTCTCAAGGATGGTGAGGTTGCAGCCACCAAAGAAAACTAACGAGTCTGAATGGGATTCGATCCCCAGTCTGGCGTTGTGATTCGAAACTGGAGGATGGAGCAATGATAAGAGTAAGGGCTCACTGTGATCAAAGAAAGATGCACTGCATCAGTATTAAGGTATTAGCTTTTAAATTGGTATTAAGGGAAGCGTCATGCTTTGTATTAGACGTTAATAATAATAATAGATTGTCTACGCAAATAAATAGAGAAATCATGATATACCAAAAAATCATATGTCGGTATGAATGTCAAAATGAATTCATGGGATGTCTATTGGCTGTAACAGCATTAACCAAGAACTCACGATACTCTATTTTGATACAGTGTGTGTGTGTATAAATCTCACACACATACTCACACACACTCACACACACACACACACACACACACACACATATATATATATATATATATATATATATATATATATATATATATATATATATTTATATATATAATTTATATATAGTGAATGTAATGGATGAAGCCCCCTTGTGTCAATAGGCGTAGGAAGAGATGATATATATATATGTGTATATATACGAGTATATATATATACATATATATGTGTATATATACACACACATATATATATATATATATATATATATGTGTGTGTGTGTGTATGTCTGTGTGTGTGTTGCTGTTCGCATATTTGTGTGTGCGGAATGTATAAAAGCTTCGGTTAGGTTAGAAACTCCTCATATCAATCTCTCAATTGTTTTCCAGTAATGTAGATTCTATTGAACGTATTATTGATGGCTATATATGAGTCAACAATACATTTTAACATAATGTTAATACCTCTATTAACAAAAGGCGGCACTGTTTCCTTGCAAAATGTTAATCCTTTTTCCTGTTCTTTTTCTTGAGGGTACACTCGGCACACTATTTTATCTTATTTCACTTGCTTTTGATTATTTTGACGTGTTTACTGTTTCTATATGAAAGACTTATTTATAATGTTGTTACTGTTACTAAAATATCTTTTGTTAATTGTTCATTACTTTTCTCGTTATTAGTTTTTTTCCTTATTTCCTTTCCTCTTTCGGCTGTTTTCCATGTTGGAGCCCTTGGGCTTATAGCATCCTGTTTTTCCAAATAGAGTTGTAGCTTAGCAATTATTAATGACAATACCGCCTTGAACTACGATCTTAAAATAGAAGAAAATATCTGTCATGAGTCATTTTACACCGACTTAAGCCAGTATTGTTTTGTGCTCCTGATACTCTTCCACATCCAATGTACACATTTTTAGTGGTATTGTTTAATTACTGTTTAAAGAACAATAATATCTGCACAAAGGAGGTTATGATTAATTGTATTTTCAACAAAGATAGTTAATAGGTCGATGTAAACTGGTGAAAGTAAGAGAGCAAAGCCCAGGAGGGTTACTGGAATAGCCGGACCTACCTTGCTGAGAAAAGCGGAAGAGCAAGTTTAGATTACACATGAGTTGGATGAACCGTGGCTGTGAGATTCCGTGAAATTTCAATAAGGACTTTGTCTAGTACAATGGAGCAACAGAATCATTTCATGATATTTGAATAAGGGCTTAATCTGTTGTGTATCGACAATGGGTAAAGTGGAGATGGGTATTTCAATGGTTATTCCACATGAATTAACCTTTCTGGTGAAAGCAACATTCTAGAAAAGGTATAAGCTACATGTCTAGCCTACCTGGTTTACCGTATTCAGATTTCAACTTCAATAACAGCTCTATATAGCGTAAAGTTGCAGTAATCTATAAATTCATAATAGCGAGTAAATATGTCTATTTCAGTCCTTGAAGCAACATCCGTTTCACTTTCATATAGCTTTGTTAATAGAGAGTGGGAGCGTAAGAGAGGCTGGAATGATTGCACCTTTACTCAATATAAAGACTCTTAATATAAACTTCGATAATGAATATATCATGTGTTTTACGAAGTTTAACATACTTAATGCTTTACCTGTTCTCTACAAAACTCTTCGGTGAAATACTGGGTTCATAATTATTCCAAAACGTCTTTTGACCTTTCCTTTAGTTTTAAGAAATTCTCCTAAGAAAAGTTTCATAGAACCACTTGGTATGCTTACTTTATCGAATGTTTCATTTTTTTTTCTTGTAATGATTCAAACATTTGAAGTGAGACTATCTAATAAAAACACATTTAAAGAAACCCAAAGGTTCAAATTACAGAATATTCATTCCTTTTTACTTGATCCCCTTCCCTGGCCTCTCTTCTTTTCAAATTCAACAAGGTCACTAAACTTTTCTCTGAATTAAGCAACACGGTGCTAAAAAAAGAATATAATGGTTTCTATTTTTGCTACCATAATATTATTTCACGTACTTTTACGTAAATGTTCACCTATTATGTAATTCTTTTTACGTCATTATTGAACTTTTCAACCTAAGATATTGCGTCAGTCACGAGGTGGGTTCGGTTCTATTTTTATACTTGATTAATTTCTTATTTCTTCAACGTTTTTACTTTATATTTTATATTCTTGGTCAAACTGTGCTTAATAGACATGTTGCAAATTTATAAGAATATAAATGATAGTTCATATATATATATATATATATATATATACATACATATATATATATATATATATATATATATATATATATATTCGTATATATATGCATATATATAAATGTGTATATATATACAGTACATATATAAATGTATATATATATACATATACATATATATATATATATATATATATATATATATATATTTAGAAAAAAATCATTGCTCTACATAAATACGCAAATGTATACAAATTAAGCCGGTTTTTATATTCAATTAACGTTTTTCGCCATCTCATAATCTCCAACATATCTATCTCTCTATCTATCTATATATATATATATATATATATATATATGGGTGTCTATATATATATATATATATATATATATATATATTATATATTATATCCGTGAATATGTATTTGTTTGTTTATAAATATCTTTAATCACTAGAAGGAATATAACTATAAGACTTTGTTAAATGAAGTACCGATATTTGTTGAGACAACATGAAGAAACATCTACTGTCTTATTAAGCCATTATCGAACGATCGTTCCTCTTCTATACTACATCAAAACAAAAGTTACATCTAGCAATTCCCATCGATAGATTGGCATACCTCATCGTAGCCCCCCGCTGGGAGATGTATGCTAATCCATACAGGCGCCGCTGGCATTTGAGTTCTCGAGTGCTGGCAAAGTTCGACATGATCGGAATGCGTTTGAGTATCCCGACAATGCTTTTAGCAGAATTGCATCCCCCTCCGAAACGAATCGGAAGAGCTACTCGCGCGCTGAATGCAAAGACAATTATTACGTCGAATCTGCGCGTGAATGCAGATGCGTTGCCAACTGAGCAATTGCGGAGTACGACAATGACTCTCGCGTGACTGAGATGTCAATTCTGATGCGCGATAATTTGATTTTTCCAAGAACTATTGAAAATAGTTTTTAGTTTCGAAGTGAAGTATTTAAATGTTATTATTATCATTATCATTATTAAGTAGATGTACAATCATTCGGACTTGAGAAGCTTTCGTAATTGAAGAGTATTTAAGAAAGTATTATGGATGTATATTTATACTTGTTATTGAATCATGCTTTTGGGAAGGCAATTTTATATGGATTTACATGAGAGTGATAATAACTGTCTGGTAAAATACATATATATATATATATATATATATATATATATATATATATGTGTGTGTGTGTGTGCGTGTGTATGGGTGTGTGTGTGCGCGCGCGCGCATGTGTGTACTGTCTGTTGTGTTTTAATTAATGAAGTATAAAGTTTTCCATAACATTCTAAATGTCGAATGAAAAAGAATAAGAATTGCTATTTCTCCCATCAATCTATTTTGATATTGGAATTTGTTACATAAAGGATTCTTTCTCTTTCTCTCACAATATTAAGTCACTTAGTATTAATCAAAGTACCTCCATTATTTTTTTTTTTTTTTTTTTTACAAAACTAGTGTTGTTGATAATTATAAAAAAAAATAATATATTAATACACAAATGATATTGTTATATAAGATATACTCTCTCCCTCACAACTCAATATTCTCTTACTATTAAAGAAAGTACATCCATTATTAATGCAAAACTAGTGGTATTGGTGGTTATAAGAAAATGATAATAGTAAGAAAATAGTAATAAAAGCAACATAAAACAACATCGGTAAAAGCAACCAGAAATTACCTAGTCCCGTAAGAACGCTCAGTCAATGTCTGACTTGTGTGTCAGCAGTGGAGCCAAGGGGGTTTTAAGGACCATTTTTTTTGACAGATCATCTGTTACTCCTGATGAAGTGACTTCACCTCTAAATGGCTATGTACGCCCATATTACTGTAGACCACTGTGTGAAATATCACTCTATATTATGGATGGCCTTATGTCAGTGCACTGGGATATTTTGCTGTTCGGAAATGTTTTACAACATGTATAACAGGTTTTATGTCCAATGGACTTTTCATGAAAAGGAAACACTCTTCTGTCATCGATTTATCTATCTAACTATCTTTATTGACATATTTTCCTATTCATGTATGTACATATACGTATATATAATTACGAAAGAAAATAAGGTAAATCTAGTTATTTATAGACGTCTTTTTATATAAGCCCATAGTAAAGCAAATGGATCATTGGTATAAAGCAAAATTATAAGACATTTTCCCCAAAACATCTTAAATTACCACCGAACATCATCTATTATAGATGATGGATTCGGAAAGCATCGTTTGCTTACCTCATGAGAAGGTAACTTATCACTTACTGCCACAACAAGTACTGATTATAAAATAAAAATAAAAACTAATTTCAATTGGTTTTTGTTGATAAAGGTATATTGAAAATATGACACAAGTGAGAATAAAAGGCCTTCTCTCTCTCTCTCTCTCTCTCTCTCTCTCTCTCTCTCTCTCTCTCTCTCTCTCTCTCTCTCTCTCTGACCTGACGTTTCAAGAATTGCCCTCCTTTGTCCTCCGTTACCTGAAGAGGGGAGACACTTGTGTCCTATGGAATCGATTTAGACGTCAGAGGAATAATGGAAGAACTTTATTTCTTGTTTGTTTTGTTTACTTTGCTTATTTATTAGTAATATTAAAGTTGATATTCGTGATGATAATGGTGATAATAGTATTAATAAAGTAGATACTTATAATAGTAGCATTTTCCTTATCATTATCTCAGCTGAATATTCGTGTGCTTCATAGGGACAACCTAAATGGCGTTAGTTATAACTGTGTGAGAGCTGATCATTTCCTGAAAATTAGTCATCTTTTAGAAAGAATAATATTCAGAGAGGGAAGAGAGGTGGGGACAGGACTGTTTTCTTCTTTCTTTCAAATCTGGCATGATATTTGATAACCATTTTGTCCTTTTGATATTCGATCATTGCGAACAGAAGGGTAAAATATTTTTCTGTATCGCGATAAAGCTGTCAATGACATTTGGTTACGAAGGGCCAAGTCACATTACCACCATTTGGATCAGAGATTTATGTGTAGTAGAAATATGTCAGTCCGAAATAGACGAAATGATTTTGAAAAGTTTAATGAGAATTATCAAGTGATTAGTTAATATCACTTTCCATTTTACTTTCACTTTGTGAAATTTTGCCACTAAAAACTATATAACTTTTAGAATACAGCCAGAATGAAAATGTTAATTGTTATATGAATTAATGAATATTTTCCATTATTGCATTGCATAACTTGTATCTCCATTACAAGAAATGAATATATAATCTGTTTATATGGACAAACTCCATCAAAATATACTCTTATTGTAACCCCCCAAAAAGTTTTAGAAAACGTATCAACTTTCAAAGTGTCAATGGTACGATGTCTGATCAAAAATATTATATCTATAAAGATTTAATGGATACATAGACAGTATTTCGCAGGAAAATTCTTTTGTTCAATTTGATGAAAGTTTGATACAAGATCAAGTATATTTGTATACTGAACTCAGAATAATGATATGCAATTGCTCAATATATCAACAGTCTCTTTATTCCTGATCTAGATATTGATTTCTGGCACGTCGTTCAATTAGCTCGTTATGCATGTTGCTGAAGATTTTTCGTATCTCTGACTATCCTTTACATTCATATCTTCACGGATTGTACCAACCTGTTTATTATACTAGGTATGCAGGTAATTCTAATAGTCATGCCTTCTTCATCATGAGTCTCAATATTAAACAGTATTTTAGAAGTTTTATTCCAGCTGTAACTAATTTGTGGAATGATCTTCCTAACCGGGTAGTTGAATCGGTAGAACATCAAAAGTTAAAACTTGCAGCAAATGATTTTATGTTGAACAAGGTGACATAAAGTCTCTTTTTGTAGTTTATATATGGAATCTCTTTTTTAATATTGGTATTTTTTAAAAATATTTTATAATAATTATTCATTACTTCCTATATATTTTATTTATTTCCCCATTTCGTTTCCTCGCTGGGCTATTTTTCCTTGTTGGAGCCCTTTTGGCTTATAACATCCTGCTTTTCCAACTAGGGTTGTAGCTTAACTAATAATAATAATAACTAGAGGGGCATTCAGTAGAGCGCAGACCTCCGCTGCAGCAGCTTATTTCTCGACCTTCTGCTCGACCTTAACCTTGACCTTTAACTTTAACATGATTAATTTTCGTGGATTTGCATACACTCAAATATGAACCAAGTTTGAAGTCTCTGTGACAACGATATCCAAACTTATGGGTGATTACCTGAATTGTACATATTGCTTGACCGTGACCTTGACCCTTGACCTTGACCTTCCAAACTTTAATCATTTCCAGCTTTATACATAACAGTTAATCCCTGCAAGTTTCATTATTCTAAGATTAAAACTGTGGTCAGGAAGCTGTTCACAAACAAACAAACACACATACAGGGGCGAAAACATAACCTTCCAACTTTGTTGGGGGAAGTAATGATAATGACAATAATGATAATGATAATAATAATAATAATAATGTGTACAAGTTGCCTGCTAGGATGAAAAATGAGTCCATCACGAAAAGATATGTGACGGAGAAAAGGATTCATCTTTATTAGGATAGGAAATGTCTTGACGAGAAAAGCAGTGACAGAAACGTTCTTATTGGAGACCTAATACGAATGGGACTGATAAAAGAGTATAGATACAAATATTTTTAGTCATATTGAAAATAACATTGCAGTTATCAGGAAACAGCTGTGTATAGTTGAGCGATTTGTATTTGCATGGTATTTTTTTTTTAAATATTTTGATTACACAAAATTACACTGTCACATTGTTTATGTTGTTTTATTTACCTCACCCCTAGACGAACTTTGGGAAAATCTTTATATATCCTGAAAAGTTACAAGTAGAAGAGGGTATATATACTGTATATAAATATATATGCACACATATCACACACACACACACACACACACACTATATATATATATATATATATATATATATATATATATATATATATATATATATATATGCATCTTCACCATGATAGCTGAATCGTGAGTTTGCAACACGTGGTTATTTTAAATGAATATATATCACTAGCACACGTGATTTCAATCATTGTAAATATCACCCACGAATGGCATTTAATACCGAATTCTATCTTTGGAATATATATCCACTACGGGGACTTGTCATAAACAATATATATGCATGTATGTGTAATTGTATGTATATAACCTGTGGAGTAAGCTTTATTGTTTAATTAATTTTCTCTATTTAAACTTTGTACACGCAACACGATGAAATCATCTGAAGTTTTATTATTTTATAAAGTTATACCACGAGAAAGTCTAAATTTGATATAAATGAAACAATGATAGAACTTTGTGTTTAGAATACACAAGAAACTTCGGAATGTTTAATTA
>NC_090733.1:156779411-156781911 GCF_036898095.1 Palaemon carinicauda | reverse complement strand
GCATTGCCATGTCGAACTATTGAGGAATATTATTGGAACGATGCAATGTCGAACTATTGAGCAATATTATTGGAACGGGTTGCCACATCGAACTATTGAACAATGCAATTGAAACAATGCCATGTCGAACTATTGAGGAATATTATTGGAACGCATTGCCATGTCAAACTATTGAGGAATATTATTGGAACGATGCAATGTCGAACTATTGAGCAATATTATTGGATCGAGTTGCCACATCGAACTATTGAACAATGCAATTGGAACGATGCCATGTCGAACTATTGAGGAATATTATTGGAACGCATTGCCATGTCGAACTATTGAGGAATATTATTGGAACAATGCAATGTCGAACTATTGCTGACTATTGTGACTATCCGCTACACAATCTTTAAGGAATGGCAATTCTCTAGACTACATCATTCCACAAGTGATCATTTCAAATCTACTCATGCTAATTAGTATAGTGTAGGAAAGCTTTATTTCTCTTCAAGGATTCGGGTATGGAACCAATATTCACTTATAATATATTGTTATTTTTTTTGCAATATATTTTCATGAATCTGCTTTTCTATAGATATCTGTATATCATTCTATTTGAAGAGTTTATAGATAGATTAACGAAAGCTATTATGAGCTTTTTATCATAGTTTATTATAGCATAACAAAAAGTTCCGTTTCATTATATATATATATATATATATATATATATATATATATATATATATATACATGCATACATACATATATATATTATATACGTATATATATGCATATATATATATATATATGTGTGTGTGGGGGAGTTTATTTATTTGTGTGTATTTGTGTGATCATTTTATTACTAACACCAATAATGTTTTTCTTCATATAAGTAGCAAATTACTTACTTATTCCTTTGACACCCATGAGATACATAGGGACTCAATGAATTCACTCCTTATATTTCTTGTATCTTTCCTGTGCCACCATTCTGAGCTCAGTCTGATTTCCATATCCAACTTCCCTATACATAATTACCAGCCGCGTTTCTCTTGGTCTACCATGTGGTCTCCTGCCCAGTGGGTTCCAATCAGGTACACGCTGAGTAACTCATCTTCCCTTCTTAAAATATGGCCCATACATCTCCATCGATCATCTAACTACGGTATATCGTTCACATTAAGCATTTGTTATATGCTGCTGCCATTTGATTCCTAAAATACTTTTCAATGCTTTATTGTGAAAGGCAAGAAATTTTGCATCAATTTTTACAGTGTTACAGGTAACATCGATCTTGGAAGTGAAATGTGTATTTTGATTTTACAGTTAACTGTAAACAGTTTTTAACGTGCCCTTTGATATTGATTTGCTCTGCCATGTGATTTCAGACCCAAAGGGAAAGTCCTTTAATGATAAGTATTTTGCTTATCAAAGGACTTGAACCAATGACCCATAGAAATAAGGATAAACATTAGAATATTTAGACTACTCGGCTGTATTTATATATATATTTATATATATATATATATATATATATATATATATATATATGTGTATATATATATATATATATATATATATATATATATATATATATTTATATAGATACATATATATGTGTATGTATATATATATATATATATATATATATATATATATGAGATGTATGTATGTATTGATGAATATGTCTTTAGGTAAATACATTAATTTACGTGCATAATTTCCTTTTCGTGATTTTATAATTTTCTCAAGGTTTAAAGCACTATTCATTGGACACCATGTAAGACATCATGGTGACAGTATTGATTATCAAATTGTGTGTCTGTATATAATTAGTTTCACGTAGTTGATAAAACAATATCATCTTTAATCATTTACGTACTAATATTTATGACACTATAATGTATGTGTAAGTGATATTTATAAAGTAATTGCATACAAATTGGCCGCTTGTCTGTCTGAAGATATTAGTCAAAGTCACGTTACATGATAACCTATTTAGATAAATCGCCCTATGAATATAGAGCATATGTATGATGGTTATAATTGGCATTGCCCAGTGGAGGTAGAAAAACTACGGCATAAAAAACACTATGGAAAAGACAAAAGACTTATTTGTAGATATTACACGAGCTTTATGCATCAGTACTAGTAGGCGTAGTAACGTTATGAAATAAATTCTTTGTTGTTATCCATCTACGAATGGATAAAGAAACAGAATCAGTGATTTTCTTAAAATTAGAATTTTAGTGTTAACCTTAGTAGTTGAACTATTTGATTAGTTGGCAATATTATCGTTACTAATATAATTACAAATCTCAGCAATACCGTTCCTATAAAGTGTTATAAATTTATGGAATATTTAGTTTAGAATAACTAGATTTTTAATATCGCAATACAAAATGTGTTTCATTGTAATGGCTTTGTATAAAGGTATAATATATGAGAATGATTTCGCTTCATATTAACACCTGAGGCAAAAGTGTCCAGGAATAAAATAAAGACGAACACGACA
>NC_090733.1:156771911-156774411 GCF_036898095.1 Palaemon carinicauda | reverse complement strand
TTAGGATTTAACAGGTAATGGAACATATTTAACATTAAGAAAACTAAAGTAATGGCAGCTTGTTCAAGTATTATATTTTATTTTCAATAAAATCGAAGGGTAGCAGATTGTTTTGCGTTTCTATTGAAATTCATGTTTTTTTTTTTTAACTGTGCCAAGAGAGAGAGAGAGAGAGAGAGAGAGAGAGAGAGAGAGAGAGAGAGAGAGAGAGAGAGAGAGAGAGTATAACTTTTTATGGGTAAAGGAATGACTAACTTTGGGTGTAATACTTGTATTTGTTATGATATGCAAAATAATTTTGATAAAAATGAAGTCATCCCGTTCGAATTTTCAGTAAGGTCTTAAGTTTAATATGAACTCTTGACGCTTTATTGCAATTAACATCATGTGAACTTTCGCTCTATAAACCCAGGAAGCAATTAATGAGAGAACTTCTGTAATCCCCTCTCTAATTGAATCGTAAGTATTAAGGGTATTAAGGACTCAGTCTTACATATTAATCCACTCTGAAATAGAGGAAATATCTCTGTTAAAGATGTTTTCATGTGACGTCTATGTTAATCATTAATATACCAAATGGGGAGGTTTAAGTTGAAGTCGTTTTCATCTCGATGGAAAGCAATCTGAATGACAATAAAACTATTAATTGACGAGGGTATTAACCGTATCTACTGTACAATTTACAAAATATAACATAATATTTGCAATTAAGAGCTATGCGTTAAAGAGCCATCATCCTAGATTGTTTACATATTATTATATAATGAATTAAAATATTTGTAAATTGAAAGCTAATTGTTGTTGCTCCATGTCTCTGACGCTTGATGTGGATACTCTTGTACTTTTGTTTGTCTTATGAATTAAGCCTACCTTCGAGTTATGACCTAATAACGATTTTAAGATTGACCTACATACAAACTACCGTTGCTTATTCTATTATATATTAGATTGCAGTAATGGACATTCCCAAATCGAAATCAGTCTGATATCTACAGGATGAAAAAGTTATTTAATCTCATTTATAAATCATCTCTTAAAAGCTAAATACTGATATATTTTTAGACATTTATCCTCATTTCATAGTCATACACAAAGATGAGTTGCGACAGTCTTTCATCATTACACATTCTGTTTTCTCCGAAATTTGAGAGCTATGAAGACATTTAATCAAGTTTATAGAAACTAAAATTAAAAGCAATTTAGTCTAATGTTTTCCAGGGGCATTTGCTGAAGGAAATTTTACATAGGTTTATTTTTTTTTTTAAATATAAAAGTACACTCTTATTTTCAATGATTGTTTTTGTAAAAAAGGACATCACAACACATAGAAATATTTGTTATTTATTACTTCATTTCAATATCTTCTTTTAAAACTGATTAATCTTCTTTAAACTTTTGTGTAAATTTATGTCGATAACTGATTGGCTAGATGTACCTACTTAAAAATTATTCAATGCCGGAATCGGAAGAAATATCCCCAAATCCACAGCGAATATTGCCTTTACTGGAAGTTCATTATGCATTCAGTATAGCGAGAGAGAGAGAGAGAGAGAGAGAGAGAGAGAGAGAGAGAGAGAGAGAGAGAGAGAGAGAGAGAGAGAGAGATTTTCAATGAAATTTTATTCATCGTTGAAATACTTCGGTGCAGATTTTAGGAGCTGATATATTTGAGGATTCTGGTATTATTATTATTATTATTATTATTATTATTATTATTATTATTATTATTATTATTATTAGCAACGCTACACACCTACTTTGAAAAACATGATGCTATAAGCCCAAGTGCTCCAACAGAGAAAAATAGCCCAGTGAGGTAATGAAACAAGGTAGTAAACAAACATTTTAAGATCATTAACAAAATTAAATTAGAACTATTATATATAACTATAAAACCTTCATAAAAAAACAAAATGATAAGAATATGATAGAATAGCGTGCCGGAGTGTACTCTCAAGCAAGAGAAGTCTAGCTCAAGACAGCGGAAGACCATGATAGAGAGGTTATGACACTACCCAAGACTAGAGAACATTGGTTTGATTTTGGAGTGTCCTTCTCCTAGAAGAGCGGCTTACCATAGTCTCTTCTGAGAAAGAGATTCTAATTGTTCAAGAATGTAAGAGATCACTAAAATTTGAATACCTCAGCAATAATTCAAAATGAATCATTCGTATTGCAGTTGCAAGCATTATACCAATCATAGTTCTTTTAGAAAACTTACTGCAGATTTACTTCGGAGTAAGGGCAGAATTTTTTATTGAAGAAAATGGCAAAACGTTGGAATCATATCGTAACAACGTATTTGGAAAGATTGCAAAGCTTTTCAAGTTTTTAGTAAGACAACAAATTACAGTAATAATTGGACATAATATAAGTGAAATTTTAGTATTAAAAAGGAAGGAGATGAGAATTGGTCTAGTGAAATCATTGACAGAAAATTTGGTTGAAAATGGTAGCTTGATAAGTGTTACATTTATTAAGAGATCAAGCTATAGATCCA
>NC_090733.1:156761911-156766911 GCF_036898095.1 Palaemon carinicauda | reverse complement strand
TTTATATATATATGTGTGTGTGCATGCATATATATATATATATATATATATAGAATAGGCTAGCCAGGGCACCAGCAACCCGTTGAGATACTACCGCTAGAGAGTTATGTGGTCTCTTGACTGGCCTGACAGTATTGCAGTGGATCCTTCTCTCTAGTTACGGTTCACTTTCTCTTTGCCTACACATACACCGAAGAGTCTGGCTTATTTTTTACAGATTCTCCTCTGTCCTCATTCACCTGACAACACTGAGATTACCAAACATTTCTTCTTCAACCAAGGGGTTAACTACTGCACTGTAATGTCCAGTGGCTACTTTCCTCTTGGTAAGGGTAGAACAGACTCCTTAGCTATGGTAAGCAGCTCTTCTAGGAGAAGGACACTTCAAAATCAAACCATTGTTTTCAAGTCTTGGTAGTGCCATAGCCTCTGTACCATGGTGTTCCACTGTCTTGGGTTAGAGTTCTCTTGTTTGAGGGTACACTCGGGCACACTATTCTATCTCGTTTCTCCTCCTCTTGTTTTGTTAAGGTTTTCATAGTTTATATAGAAAATATTTATTTCAATGTCATTGCTCTTAAGATATATTATTTTTCCTTGTTTTCTATCCACACCAGGCTATTTTCCCTGTAGGGGCCCCTGCGCTTATAGCATCGTCCTTTTCCAACTAGGGATATAGCTTAGCAAGTAATTATGATAATAATGATAATATATATATATATATATATATATATATATATATATATATATATATATATATATATAATATACATACATACATATATATATATATATATATATATATATATATATTCGTAACACATTGCACTCATCCAATTTAATCTCAAGAAACATGCAAACCGACAGCAGTATTATAAGAGCTTGTTTGGCAAATCCAAGATTAATTTATCAATTCACTGAAAGTCCATCAGCATCACACAGAGATTAAATGCAACAAATGTAATTTCACTCTGTAGAATGCACTGAGCCTCTGGGAAGGAGGATGCTCTCAGCAAATAAGAGGAAAGCTAGGTGAATTTAAATCCATCACGTTGCTCTTGTTTGCCGATGGCAATTATATCTTTATCTGTGTTTACCCAGTAATCCCCGGTTCTAGGTAAATTCCTGCAGTTCATTTTCGTGTCGATAAACACATTCAACTAAACAGAAGAGGATCACTCATGGCATGGAGATAATCCCGGGCCGGAGTATAATTCAGAATTTCACTGGTTGAAGCAGAGCGATTTTTTTTTTCATATCTTGTTTCATTTCGTTACTGTTAATTTTGCCTTTTTATATATAATCATTGCAAATATTACAAGAGTAGTATTACGTACGTTTTTATAGATATTCACTAAGTATACATTGTGTGTACATGTATATATGCATATATATATATATATATATATATATATATATATATATATATATATATATATATATATATATATATATATATATATATATATCGATATGAGTGTGTGTTATATACATAATTAATATACGTACATAGGGCAGACAGTAAGCGTTTCCCCGGGACATGATACTAAAATTGAGAAAAGGATAAGCATGGGACGGAGAGTGTTTGGTAAACTAAATAAGATTAAGAAAGTAAAACGGCACTTTCTCTAAAAGAAAAGTATTTAATCGTATGGTCCTACCAGTATGAACTTGTGCATCAGAAACTTGGAGCCTTACTAAAGTCTTAGAAGTTTGTTACAAATTAAAGAGCTATGGAAAGAATAATGATGGGAGACATAAAAACAGCTTCATGGATGCGAGAGCAAACTCAATTAGAGGATATTATAACATGTAAGAACAAGAAATGGACGTGGGGAGGACACATTATGAGAATGACTGGTAATAGTATAACTGAATGGGTCCCTAGAGATTGCAAGAAAAGCTTGGGAGGGAAGAGAAGAATATGGAGTATCGAACTAAGAAATTTTGAGGGTAAAACTGTCATAGATATACTATAATAGACGCCAGTGGAAGGAAATGTCTTTGGCCTTTGTTCTGCAGTGGACTACTTATGGCTGATAATGATATATATATAATGATATATATATATACATACATATATATATATATTTATATATATATATATATATATATATATATATATATATATATATATATATATAATGTGTGTGTGCATGTGAATATAGTTTAATGTTAGAGAGTTTAGACCACGTTTGTAAGGTTCATATGCCACCAACTTTCGACACAGCTAAAGGTCGAGATGTAATATATAAATTCCTAATTAATTTTGCATAGAAAGTATGAAACTCAGTATATCAACACAGTAAGGTCACTAACCCATCTCATACTGGGAACATTAGATCAAAATGTTTCTGGCATATATGAAAATCTATTATCACATCATTTTCCACAGCAAATCCTTTTAAAAAAAATTCTTAGTCGTTGTGCTAAGCAATAATGATTTTTATATTCAATGACATACTCTATTCAGTCTAGTGCACCCTTTACTCTTCGATGGGACACTTTCAGATCACTTGACATTTCACCAAGACACTTGGTAAATGCTTCACACCTTTTTTTTTTTTCATTTTTTTTACTTACCCAACTGTGCGTGGGATGGGGATTGAACAGTTGAGAATTTTTATTAAATTTTCTAGAATGGGAGCTTTTGAAATTCTCTCCAACCACGAAAAGAAAAAAAAAATATCTACAACGTAGGTATTTTTGTCGCTCCAACTAATTACGTTTAAAAGTAGCGTAATCGCCAGTTAACAAAATGGTCACTTTTTAAACATGTGATTAGGATGATAATTGGTATTCAGAGCCACAATATCCCTGTTCAGTAATCTACTGAACGAGTCAGTGGATCTGGGGATTTGGGATGGCCATCTCTAGAGATAATTTCTTTTGCTTCGCATGGTTTAGTTCAAGCATCCTTCAATGAGAGTGTTTTATAAAACTATAGTTTAAATTTTATTCACATTCTCTGTAACCAGGACTAACTAGTACATGATTATGAGTCTTAAGACGATCTCTGAATAAGTTTTTGTTTTAAATGTCGAAGTGGATTAGATAAACCATGGTTGGAATCTTTCCTTGGTGATTGGTATCTGGTCATTTGAGTTAGTGTAATTTATTTTTACTGCAGTACGTAGATCCACTGATGCTACATCTTACTTTATAGAAAATTAGGTAATTTTTTTCCCTAGAAAATTACTTGAAAAATATCATGGCAGTATCAAAACCACGCTTTCTACCAAGAAAGCCTTAAAACTTTATGTAACTTTCAGAAGGCAAAACGTAAGGGAAATTCTGAAAATATAATTAAAACAAATTTAATAATATGGATATTGGATAGTATGGCCAAACAAGTAAGGTCAATTTCAGCACAATTCAAAAACACTTAGAAGGATCCATTAAAGACATTCGTTTCCTACGATAGGAAATGAGATATTTTATTTAAAGCCAAGCACATTTAACGTTATCCAGTATTTATCGGTGAAGTATTTCTCTCCTCTCAAAGTTATTCATGGCTTTTAACCCATATTTTCTCCCAAACCTTGAAACTTCAAAAGCTCTAAAAGTCGAAACATGTGAGAAACTACTCCGAAATGAATTTTTGTCCAGAATTGTTAAAACTCACAATTGGGATTATTATTTGTTCATTAATCTTCCATAGCTCAGAAATTCCCTATTCTCTAGAATGTGATGACATAATGCTAGAACAGTGAATTAATTAAGAAACAAAACTGAATATTCAACTCAAATGAAATATTGATTGTTTCTAGGATAATATATATTACAATCCATTTCATCTAACAATTTTGGCCTAATAAGAAATTAACATCGAACATTCCAGTTAAGGATAAGAAGATTTCATATTTGGTAGCTTAGTTTTGTTCTGGAGATAAAGTAAATGACCCTTCCTATACCAAAATATCATTTGTATTTTGTAGCGAGGTCGTATAATAACTTTAAGCTTAACGGGCACTTGAGAAAATACCATTGTGAAAAGTTCGACAGACTAGAGACGAGTTGTGCCTTTTTTAATGATTTTATGATAGGAAAGATTTTATTTTTTACCTTCAAACACACTATGGTTTAAGTATGTGCACTATTATTATTATTATTATTATTATTATTATTGTGGTTGTTGTTCTTGATGTTGCATCGCATAATTGACGTTTCAGTTATTGTGAAAGCCATGATAAGATATTCTTCTTCTTTGTCTACTTCTTTTCCGACTTCTATGTGGGGTCGATGTTTCTGGTCAGCTTTCTCCATCTACCTCTGTCCCACACTTCATCACCGGTTAATCCCTTTGATCGAAGGTCATCCTTGATACAGTCCATCCACCTTCACTTTGGTCTCCCTCTCCTTCTCGTTCCCTGTACCTCCATTTTCATCACCCTCCTCCCAATATACTGTTCACCTCAGTGTACTTTCTTGGATCTTATCTGATAGTTTTCTAACTAATGTGGTACCTCTAATTACTTAATTCCGTATCTTATCTCTTGTCACCCCACACATCCATCTCAACATTCTCATCTCAGCCACATCCAGTTTCTTCTATTCTGTCTTCTTTATTGCCCACGTCTCCGCTCCATACATCATTGCCAGTCTCACAACGGTCCTGTGTACTTTACCTTTCAACTTAACCCCTATTTTCCTGTCACATAGTACTCCACGCACTTTTTTCCGATTCTTCCATCCTGCTTGTATTCGGTGGCTTATTTCTGCACCCAGATCACCATCCTCTGCAACTTTTTCTTCTTTTTCTGCATCTTTTCCCACATCTATGTGAGGTCAATGTCTCTGGTCAGCTTTCTCCATCTACCTCTGTCCCACACTTCATCACCGGTTAATTCCTTTGATCGAAGGTCATCTTCGATACAATCCATCCACCTTCGCTTTGGTCTCCCTCTCCTTCTAGTTCCCTGTACCTCCATTTCCATCACTCTCCTCCCAATATACTGTTCATCTCTTTTCATGACATGATTATACCACCTCTCATCTCC
>NC_090733.1:156748394-156761411 GCF_036898095.1 Palaemon carinicauda | reverse complement strand
TCTTCTAATACTTGATGTTCCCAATTTTCATGTCTAACTACATTTAGAAAAAATATGTAATAGTAAATTTGGGTTTTAATCTGGAAGAGAAAACTCCAATATCACCCTGTGATTTGATTATTCCTCTACATGCAATTTCTAAAATATTCGTGTCATGATAGACAGAGGCATTAGTGAAATGAGATCTATTTGGTAATTCCTTTTTCAAAGGTTGCTGGAAGTATTTAGATTTCTACACATTCTATTGCATCTTGAATGGGACTAGATTTCGAGCCACTTAGAAATTTCCATGCCCTTATCACCTTCTGCTAAAAGTTAGCATTATCATCATCTATCTGATTTCATACTATAGAACACTGGGGATAATGGTATTGGGACATTTTGTTCTGGATTCTCTTAAGATTATATTCAGCAGCTGATAAATTTTAGGAGATGAAAATAGAATAGTTAAGAATTAAATAACGTTGTATTAAATATAGAGTGCTGGCACACAAACACACACACACACGCACACACACACACACACACACACACATATATATATATATATATATATATATGTATGTGTATGTATGTATGTATGGGTGGTGTGTATGTGTAAGAGATAGGGAGTTATGAGTGTTTTTGTGTGAATACAGTAGTCCCGTTAATGGTTATACATGTTGGAATGTTTAACTTCGGAAGACCGTTTTTCACGGGTCTTCTCATACCTAATCCTACTGAATTCCTTCCTATTTTTGCGATAGTGTTTATTAGGACATCATTCAAAGTCTTCTTAAAAATCAATTACTGTCTTAAAGTAGGACATATTTGCATAACTATATAGGTTGTTCCAAGTGTTTATCCATTTAAAGTATTGATTCGTATGCTGCAATGTCTTCGGTGGATAGATCTTTGTGAAGGTTAAGTTTCAATTTAAAAATGAAATGTCGATTTGAAATGCGTCTTTTTCACTAGATTGTATTTCATAAAATTATGTTTGAATTTACACTATCAGAGCGTTCAATTTGATATCCTTTTAAACCCACTATTTTGGTCGCTTAAAAAGTGCACTTGCTATTAGAAATTCAGTATTTCAGATCCAGGTATTGTAGAGATAAAACGTGCTTTATTCATAAATCTATCCACGTTTGTTATAGAACAGACAATTTCCATGCACTTGGGAAACACGTTTTGTGTGCGTATTACAGTCCTTGGTTATCAATTTGGAATGTTTGTGATTATGTATGTGTATAACAGTTCTCAGTACTCAATGGTGGAACATTTTTGTATGTTGCCTATATCGCAATCTTCCATTCTCACTGCAGTTCGTTCCTTGGGCGTTTTTCTCCTTCCATCTTTCCAGTCTCCCTTCCTCAGTCTTGTTTTCTTCCCTCGCCATATAATACGACTCCCCCGAGGAAACTTTTCCGATAAATGGTGTCCACAAGTTGAATTTACGCCAGCAACTAAATTCCCTTTTACTCCCCAGTCCCCATTACGAAACTTTTCATTGTTTTTCTTGCATATTTCTTGAATGTTTAAGAGAGTGAGAGACAGAGATATCCAGTTACATAAGCTATAGAAGAGATAGCTAAGACATATTTGAGATTGTACAAGTTTCGGAAAGTTCAGAGAAAACTCAAAATTTCTGTCTTGTATAGCTGTTTTTATATAAAGTAAAAATGAAATGAGTTAGTTACAGAAACGAGGAAACTTCTTTTAATGTTTCATAAAAATCGATGTATATCCATTAAACTCGCAGGGATGTATTCGATATCTCTCCATTAAATATTTTGTAAGTTGTTCATTAAAACGCGTATAATTTACATATAGTATATATCAAATCGAAATTTTAGTCTTGAAAGGTTTCAAAGCTTTTTCCTTCCAGTACTTGAAAAATTCTTCCTCTTATCGTTTTGCAGTCAAGGATTTTAACATATAAAATTCTCTCTCTCTCTCTCTCTCTCTCTCTCTCTCTCTCTCTCTCTCTCTCTCTCTCTCTCTCTCTCTCTCTTTGCTCTATATATATCCCTCTCATATAAAATAAATATATATAAATGGTAAGAAACTTATTTCATGATTTTCAAGTAGATCGTGATTTCGCCCATGTAAAAGTTACCATCTTTTTAAAGTCCTGAATATATTACGAGAACAGCATTACGAACTTCGACATAAGAGAGTATTAGGGAATTGATCTATTCACGACAGACCAAATTTCAGATATTATTTAGGGGAAAAGATTTCTTCCCCAGCGGGGTGTAATCTTAGGTATGGGGAGGAAATATGGAAGAGATATAATATAGGAAAGGCAGACTGGAAGGGAGAAATACGGATTGAAAAAGCATTTATGAATTTATTGGCTTGTTAAAGTGATAATTACCCAGAGGCAAATTGCAATTCCTCCTCAGAAATTTAACTACATTTCAACAAATAAAAAATTACTCCTAGGATAGGATGATTCTGGATTAAGATGATATTACATTAAAGACATTCAATACATTTCATGAGACTTACAATTCTGTTTATTTTTTTCTCATCATATGACGTATTTGTTTCTAAACTATTCCAAGACAATCTTTCATCCAGTGGGAGTCTTTTTTTTCTAAGCGAAGAAGCAAGGTTCATTATCTTACTTGGAACACTTTTATCCTTCTATCTGGAATTTTATCTAACTATATGTTATATTTTAGCAATTGCATGCGTCCACTTAATTGTATAAATGTTTATATATACATATTGTAATTTGATCTCTCTCTCTCTCTCTCTCACTCTCTCTCTCTCTCTCTCTCTCTCTCTCTCTCTCTCTCTCTCTCATTGATAGAGTATGACCATTAGTGAATCGATGGTATATTTCAACTAAATAAGTAATTTTGTGTTACATGAATATAGATATACATATGTATGTATGTATGTATAAACAAGGATAATACTTCTTAAGATCTTTGCTACGTAAGAGCCTTACCTGCGAGTTTAGAACTGGAAAAGCCAGAGTAGATTTGGATACGGGCCGTCTCTCCAAAACTTGTATATCTTGTGCGAGACTTTCCTCCGGAATGAGAATCACGGACTTCAAATTTCGAGGAAAAGTCTAAAAAGTGAGAAAAAGAAAAAAAAAAAGTGTCAGAGGCTTTGCCTGTGGGGTTGAGATACTGTGGATTGAAAAGGGAGCTCTCACTGACATCGGAGGGTCGAGGAAGATGGAGGGGGTATTAACTTGAAAAATGGGGGACGAGCGAAGGATGACGATGGAAAGGGGAGACTGGAATAGGCTGTGAATTGGGGGAATATGAGGCGGGGATGTGTTTTGGGAAGAGAGAGAGAGAGAGAGAGAGAGAGAGAGAGAGAGAGAGAGAGAGAGAATACTAATGTCATACCAAGGGCATAGTACATTAAACAGGATGTTTGGAAAACTATCAAGCAGAGATCTGTCTTGCAGAGAGATATCCATATTTATCTATCTGTCTATCTATCTATCTATCCATCTATTTATATATATATATATATATATACATACATATATATATATATATATATATATATATATATATATAGATAGATAGATAGATACACTAACTTACGCGGCCGTTCTAAAATGACTGCTAAATATTTTGATAGACATGCAGACACACAGATTCAACCCCTCCCACCCTTGGTCTTTTCCTAACAACAACCTGTCAGTTTCAGCAAATTGTTGGAGTTTGTGGTTTTTAAGTAAACCTCTAGGGGTATCCCCTCCTACCAGTTTATTACTACTCCCATCCCCATACTTGAGGAATGGGGAGAGACTTAGTAGTCATATGTTTTACAAAAAGGCCTAGCGTGACAGGATATATATATATATATATATATATATAATATATATATATAGCCAGACACTCTCTTCATTGTTAAGTTATTTATTGATTTCAAATTTTTATCTCGAAGTTTTTGATCCCTTTTTAAACGCACTCTAATCAGCATCAATGGCCATTTATGTTATGATGCCAGATTATTACTAATCATTTATTCATTATCTTTATTGAATAGGAGAGAGAGAGAGAGAGAGAGAGAGAGAGAGAGAGAGAGAGAGAGAGAGAGAGAGAGAGATAAAGGGTGGTTGAGGACCGAAAGGGAGCACACGATCTCTGAAATTAAAGGACTTTACTTCTATGGTTCCACTGAGAAATACTGCTCATTATGTCCAAACAAGCTGCGCTGTTTAACACGTCTCTCCTCTTTTGGCCTTCATTAACTGTAAAACACTCTTTGAGATCTTGTCTACATCACGCTTGGAGAGAGGGGAGACCTTGAAGTATATGGCCACAGTCAACATCTGGTTTCTTGCTTTGAGAGGAAATATTGCAATTTATAATAATAATAATAATAATAATAATAATAATAATAATAATATTAATAATACAGAAAATTAAACTAAATGTATGCCCTTAATGGGTTTTTTTCACTTCATCTTTAAGCTTCATGTGTGAGAAACTTAAATATCTGGCTATACTCACGTGAAGATATTTATGAATTCTATAACAAAATGGTGGAGTAGAATACTATACCCTGCTAATTTTAATGTCTCTCCAACTATCTTCACCCAAAAGGCTGCAATTGTTAGAATCAATAAAATACTAAATATAAGGTCTTCTAAGCTACCCCCAACTCTAATCCCCCCCTCCCCCCCCAAAAAAAAAAAATGTTGCTTCGTAGACAAATGTTAACGCACATAAAAGCAAAAAATGAAATCAGTTGTCCTTTTCGATTTGCTGGCTTTTAGGACGCTACCTTTCTTTTTGAAACCCCTTTAAAGGCAACTAAAGGGAATGTATTCAGTGAACATTGGTAGACGGAAAAAAAAGAATCAGTGTCATTGTCCTGAGAACAATGTGCTTTAGGTCAAAAGAGGCTGCAGATGCAATCCAGCAGTTATTGCTAACCCAGCCTCATAACCCCTCTCTCTCTCTCTCTCTCTCCTCTCTCTCTCTCTCTCTCTCTCTCTCTCTCTCTCTCTCTCTCGTAGAGGAGTAGAAAACTTTGCTCAACTCTCAATCTGTCTTACCAGTGCTCCATTCCTGAACTGGACTAGTATGGACGGTACTTTTACATTTCCTCAAAAAGGAATTGGAATCTGTTGATCTAATCAAAATAATTAACTATGCATCCATTTGGTGGTTCAATGTACAGGGTCGTAAAATTGGTAATCGATATTAAAAAGAGAGAAAAATATAAAAGCGTTTAGTAAAGAAAGTTACCATTAAAATAATAAGGCTAAAACAAGGAAGTATCCACCTACATAACCCATTGTTAGATACTCCTTTTTATTCTCTCTCTCTCTCTCTCTCTCTCTCTCTCTCTCTCTCTCTCTCTCTCTCTCTCTCTCTCTCTCTCTCTCTTCCAATCGATTTTCTCCTACTTGGAGGATTTCAATATACAGTAAGATTCATTCCGTATTGAATTTCACTTCTAAGTCAGAGATGTTGAATATGACGCGCTCAGTCCTCATTATGTTGGGGGGGACGGGGTTGGTAATCGGCTTCGCTTGCAATTTGAGCCGATTTGCTTGAAGAGAACACAAGGCTGAGATTGGGCTGTTATTAAATAGGGGTTAGTGCTTCATTGTAGCTGCAAGACTTAATTACTTCTTAATTCTCGGCTTCATCCCGCTTATCTCTCTCTCTCTCTCTCTCTCTCTCTCTCTCTCTCTCTCTCTCTCTCTCTCTCATCGGAGATTTTTTTGGAAACATATATGACAGATTAATGTAAGCATTTTGTTATTGTTGTTGATAAACTCATATATAGGTATTATAAATGTATAAACACACACACACACACACACAACACATATATATAATATATATATATATATATATATTTACTGTACAGTAAATATATATACATATATATTTATATATATGTATATATATATATATATATATATATATATATATAGTGTGTGTGTGTGTGCGTGTGCGTGTGTTTGTGTGTGTGAGTGGCTGTGTACATGTGTGGTTGTGTAAGTGTGTGCTCATTATATATGTAACAGATGGCAAAAAAAAAAAAGAATAAAATCCCCTTAGGTTCCTTCTTAAGGAGACCAGAGGATCCATGATTATAATAATACACACAACTAAGCCTAACATCAATGATATTCTTCAGTCCTTTCGAAATCAAATGAAGCGCCTATGGCTTTCTGGATTACTGTATATGGAATTTGTTGGCCTGATCCGTTATTTTTATTTTTCAATAATCCTCCTACAGTTTATTTTTCGATATATTAAGCTCATACGAGGAGGGCTTCCCTTCTGGGAATGCCTCTCCCTTTCTGAAAATGCCTCCCTCTATCCTCTTAATATTCCCTTATTTCCTTACTCTTCTCTTTTCCTCCCTAAACTTCGCTCTCCCCTTAGTGTTTCTCCATCTCTCTCATCACGTTCATGATCAACGGAGAGTGAAAGTGTATTTGAAGGAACATGAATGCAGATTTAACGAACTTGCGGTTGTGTATTTAAACCCTGTCCGTTTCGTAAGGGCGTGAAGTCCCCTTCACATTGCTGCACGGATGGTAGAACTTAGCAGAGTATTCAGGGCGATGGTCGATCTGCCTCTATCTTCCAGAGGCCAATTGTCCTAATCCTCCTCCCTTGGGATTCAAGTCACGTGTCTGTTGTATACAAATATTCTCAGGGGAGCTGATTGGCTCATCTGCGAGCTTCCCCTCCCCCCTCTTAAGCAGTCCTCACCTCCCCCCCCCCTTTCTTTCCCCTCATTTAATCCCCTCTCTTCACGGGGTTCTTAAAACTGTAAACTGCCTCATGCAAGATTATATCTCCTCTTGGCAAATAAGAATATTTCTGATCACCCCTCTTCCCATTGTTCGTTCAAAGGAGAGCCCGTCGTCAAAGCACGCGCTCTCTCTCTCTCTCTCTCTCTCTCTCTCTCTCTCTCTCTCTCTCTCTCTCTCTCTCTCAGAACAATCGCTTTCCAATCTCTGATGATGGTCTTTCAAACAATGGCTTACACGAATACCACCATTTTTTATACTAAAAGGGAAATACAATTTCTTGGGGGTATTCAAATACATTTAATGTATGTGTATACTGTACAGAAAAGTGTGTGTTTTAGAAGTTGCGAAAATCAATCATGGTAATCATTTATCTGAAAGGTGGTTCCTTTAGGTGTACGATTTAGCTAGTTTTAGGGTTAATAATTACCAGATTCAAGGTGGTAATATTAAAAAAAAAAGATAATACTGATGGCTAGAATATAAATTTATTAAGAAATAGAATACATAATTCTTGCAAATATATCACTTAGTCATAGAAAGTTTTATCATAATTACATAATTTACATCGCAATCAACAATCGCCATTGCTGATTCGAGTGAAAAAAAAAAAAAAATGTACCGTGTTTTATTAAAAGATACAGAAGACTTATGTGCTGTTACATACAGAGCACATGTATAAATTATACTGTTGGTTTGTATCAATAGCTTTAGTAACACTTCATTTCATAACGGCACGTTGTTAAAGTTTAGGCTACCGAATACGTAGACCGATTGCTGCACAGCTATTGTGGGGATTATACACTTCTTAACACTTAATTTCGTTAAAGCAATTCAAACATAAAGCTATACTAGCCTTAGCAAGATATTAGCAGTCCATTTCCTAAGAAGAGTTCTGCAAACATCAAGTTTTAATACCATAGAGATCAGAGATATCTAAGAGGACTGATATCTATCTGCCTTCCGAAGGATGACGGCTGCTGAACTTCCAGAGATGTGAGCTTCTCTATCCAAAATTTCATAAACTCAAGTTTGATTACCCATTAAGCTAATTGTCATATGATATGTAGCCAACCCTTACGCCTAAAATGGTCGTAAGGATCTTTGTAATAAAAAAAAAATGTATATTCATATAATTCCCCAGCATGTTATTGAGATTTTTCTTATTCAGATGGTGAAATGTTTCATAAAGAGACCCCTTATCACTATGATATAACCCAATATCTGATGAGGTCACTTCAGGTCTTCAAGATTTCATACAAAGGTTAAAGGTGACTGGTTTCAGTTCCGGTTCCATCAGAATAGATGCTCACCAGAACGTCAGCTGGGCAAGCCCAACCCCCCACTGTGGTGCCCTACCACAGCAGTAGCTTCCCCAGTAAACAGCTTAAACTCACGGTCCTGGGCGGGGATCGATCTCTTGCCATGCCAAATGCTAGGCAAAACACGTTACCACTGTACTAGCCAGGAGGCTTAAGACAGTCGATTTTTTCTGCTCCATAATAGAAATACATTGCATTAAATTTTTATGTGTCGTAGTAGGTTTAATAAAAATCACTCTTCACTTATGTACTTATATATATATATATATATATATATATATATATATATATGTATATATATATATATATATATATATATAGATATGTATATATATACTTTATATATATATATATATATATATATATATATGTGTGTGTGTGTGTGTCTATGACCCTTACATAACAATAATCTAAAATTACAATCATAAATATAGAAACATACTTTTACTACTCATCACTAATTATTTTAAGTTCTTAAAGAAATAAATTTCACAATCCTCATCTCCTGAGATTATTACCATAATATATATATATATATATATATAGATAGATATATAGTTATATAGATATATATATATATATATATATATATATATACTGTATGTGTGTATACACACACACACACACACACATATATATATATATATATATATATATATGCATGCATAAACACATACATAAATGCATTAATTACATCTGTAAACTTTTAAAGTACTAATACGGTATTTTTTTTTTTTACAATTTTACTCAATCAATATCGACGAATATCCGTGTTTTACATGCATTATCGTTAATGGTACCGTCCATGTGTTATAGTGCATTATGTCATTATTATAATATATGACCAAACCAAAAATGTTCGAGCTATCCCCTCAAAGAGTCAATCGTGAAATGACCTTCCAACCAAGCTATAAAGATATCCATTCGGACGGTGCCGAAATAGTCCACAAAAATGTTTGAGAAAGTGTCGCAGCGTCTCATCTCACTGGCTCCATATTCCATCTACTTGGCAGTGAATTGACAATCGGAGGATTATTTCACAAGATACTGTGAATACCTGAGTGGTGGGAGAGGTTCTTATCCGCACAACGCCGTTTTGCCTTTGACTGCTTATTTATAGGATTCTTGCGACGGCCGGATGTGCGTCGCATAGCCCGTTATAGGGTTTTTTATGGGTCGTGAACTTCTGTAATAAATGGTATCTTTTAGAAGATAGAGAGATGTGTCGGGTTTAAGGTGTTTTGCGTAATTCTTTCTGTCCGGCTGACTAGCTTCCTTTACGGCTTGATGTGTCAGGATTTTGGAACGTTGTTGGTCTTAATTACTGATAAAAAAAATATAGACCTTATAGATATAATTTATATACTGTTACGTACTATACTACATGTACATAAACAAACATGATATTATATGCTGTGTGTATATATATATATATATATATATATATATATATATATATATATGCATATATATGTGTGTATGTGTGTGTGTGTGTTTCTTGTTATTATTATTACTAGCTAATCTACAACCCTAGTTGCAACAGCAGGATGCTATATGCCAAAGTGTCCAAAGAGGGGTAAATAGCCCAGAGGGAAAGGAAATAAGGGCATAAATAAAATTATGAGAAGTAATGAATGAAGAATATAAACAACCTTAAGATTAGGAACAGCGTTAAACTGGATATGTCAGATATGAACTATGAAGACAGACTCATGACATCCTGGTCAAGATAAAATCATTATCTGCAAGTTGGAACATCTGAAGTTTCACCGATTCAGCTGCTTGGTTAGTGAGAAAATTCCACATTCTGGTCACAGCGGGAATACAATTACAATTTCTAGAATACCACGTAGTATTGAGCCTTATGATGGAGAAGGCAAATCTCTTAGAACTAACTGCTTACTTAGTCATACGGACTGAATACTACAGTCTGGGAAGGATGGTCAGAACTAAAAAAAAATCATACACAAAATGTACAAAAAACTACGTGAAACCCAAGTTTATGTCCAACGAATTAAGATGAAATTCAGCAGTTAAACACCAACACTTGAAACAATGTAGAATGAAAAAAATCTAAACATTTCTCCAAGAATAGATTGATCACCAAAAATCTTAAAAAAAAAACTTTCTCAATAAGACAATGTTTTGTGCAATTGGAGAAGAAACAGACTTTGTGTGATTCTCCAAAGTGAGTTTGCAATCACAAATCACACCTAATATTTAAAAGGAGTTTTATAATTCGTTAAAGAAACATTATCAATGAAGAGATGTGGGTGTTGATGGGTCACTGTTCTCGACCTACTTCCAATCATACTTTGTATTTTTGCTAGGGTTAAACTTCATACCTCATGATGTGCACCATGCGCTAATTTTAGATAGATCTCTAATAATGGATTCAGCAACCACAGATCTATATATATATGTATATATATATATATATATATATATATATATAGGTAGAAATAAGATAGTCAATGCTGCTATCACCTTCTTTATTTGAGAGCTTTCAACATAACTTATGTGATCTCAGCCTATCTATAGTTATAATTATGTAAAATTAATAACATTAATAATTGATAAAAATCATCCTAAGTACATAGTTAAGAAGATATCCTCACATAGATTTGAAACTAATTTTTACCAACAAGTTCTCAGTTGGCTCCCTTTTTAAATATAAGGGGAGTCTACGAACCAATATACCTTTAAATAAGAAACCAATTTCAGCTATTTATGACCGCACATTTAAATCTGGTCATGGCATTTCTAAGGAATATTAGTTATTGAGTCTTTTATATAGTTATATAGTTATATGTGTAATGAGTTTTTTTATGGTTTCATGTTCCTTGAGTGGTTTGATTTTAGAGCTAGTTGGGTAGTTTATGGAAGTATATCTTCCTAACTATGTACTTAGGATGATTTTTATTAATTTTACATAGTGATAATTGCAGATAGGCTGAGGACGACATAAGTTATGCCGAAAGCTCCCAAATAAAGAAGATGATACAGCATTGACTATTTTATTTTTTTCTTAAATTACGATTCCTGAGAGGAACCAAACTATCAACCATATATATATATATATATATATATATATATATAAATACATATAGATATATACAAATATATATACAGTATATATAGTATATATATATATATATATATATGTATATATACAGTATATATAGTATGTATATATATATATATATATATATATATATATATATATTCTATGTGTATGTATGTATGTATATTTACACGAAACAGCCCTGTTATTTCTTAGGTGAACTGGCGCGGTAACAGTAAGTATTATAATCTTGAAGAATAGCGCTAATCCTCGGAATTTCATCAAGTCCCTCCTGTTTACACCCGTGTAAATAAAGGTTGGCTTTGTCAGGATTAAGAAATTCTTGCTTAACGTCCAATCTCTACGTTGCTGATGTCTTTATATTTATTCTTTAATTTTGTTATTATTGTTATTATTATTATTATCATTATTATTATTATTATTATTATTATTATTATTATTATTATTGTTTTTATTATTATTATTATTATTATTATTATTATTATTATTATTATTATTATTAAAGGAATCTCAAAGATGCATGCCCTTGCATTATCGTGAATAAAATTAGTATTGGAGGTTTTGGCATATATATGTCGTTTATTTATGAAGACATTGAATTTCAAACACTTTAAAACCAAGTTGCACTTACGGTGCTGAAAGACTTCTAGCGCAATTGACTTAAATCCAAATCTGTAGTCGATAATCCAATTTTTTTTTTGAGAAGTCGTCTATATTGATAAATGTCAGAATATACCAACCTGAAAATCAATAGTTATTTTTGGATCTCAGTTTCTATAGATTCATAATATTGTATTTTCCAGTAGAATATCTGTGATGGTTGTTTCTTTTTCGAATGGTAAGTCAGTAGAGTAGTAAATCATCTATATATACAATATGTTATAGCATACATATTTCACATAGAAATCATTGCCACTAGAAGTGTCATGTACACACTAAAGTGATGCATATTTACTTTTTGATTTCATGCAATTAGAATGAAAAACTGTCCTTATTTTTTTCCAAAAGGTAATTTATGAAATGTAAAACATAGGGGCGTGGGTATGTGTTACGAAAGGTGGGAATGGCCTTGAAATCTTTTCTCAAAAATCAACAATTAAAATTACGCCGTAAAAGCTTAGGAATATGGCATCATTTAGGCAGATTCGTCCCTCTCAGTGTAATGGCGAAGTCAAATTCATCATACAATTCAAGGTGTCAAAAGAGGTCAAACATATTTTCTTCTTCTTCTTCTTCTTTTTCTTCTTCTTCTTCTTCTTCTTCTTCTTCTTCTTCTTCTTCTTCTGTTTTAGAACAACATGGTAAAAGTCTCCTAGGCGGACGAGCGCAATTTGATTTTCCTCTAGGTTCGACCAGACTCTTGGAGGCATTCTCTTCAACACGGCAGACCCGAATAGTTCTGTGTTGGCAGCGTCTCGAAAGCTGATAGCTTAATCTTATTTACTCGTCTCACAAACACCCTATTAGTAGGATCCAGTAACGACCAATGAAATCCACAAAGTGTTTGGAGCTTTTGATCCTCTGCGCCACGGATTCCTGGTGCCCGGACATAAATTATCGGCTGATAGCTTATCTTGAGCGCTCTCAACTTAACAGCTTCTAGCGAAGGCGTTACTATGATCTATTTAGTCTGTATACTTTATACTGTTTACTGATCTCGTTCGATAAGAGTCGAAAGACCTTCGAATAAAGAATTTAGCCGACAAGGTTCAACATATGATTTTTTTTTTTTTTTTTTTTTTTTTTTTTTTTTTAAATCTACATTTGAAATTCACGATGTTTAGTGCTATTAAATATAAATGTAAAAATTAATATAGTTTTAACTATTATATTCTCTTGGCATAAAAATTTGATGAACTTTTCAA
>NC_090733.1:156733394-156738394 GCF_036898095.1 Palaemon carinicauda | reverse complement strand
AAAAAAAAAAAAAAAAAGGTAAGGTAGAAATCATGAAAAATACGGTTTAAAAAATTCTTAAGTAATGTAAGTATAGGGAGGGGGGGCACAATAGATTTATAATTATTCGTGTTTCTCGTATTTCAGATAAAGTTTCCTCTGAATATCTTGGTAATTTAACTTATAATTAAAATCAAAACAGTCCTCTCACATTGAAATTATAATTGTCTTAATGGAAAAAGTTATATGTTTAAACAATTTTTATTTTTACATTGAAAAATGGAAATTAGTCACGATTTATATATAAATATATATATATATATATATATATATGTGTGTGTGTGTGTGTGTGTGTATATATATGTGTGTGCATGTGTATATATATATATATATACATATATATATGTGTGTGTGTGTGTGTGTATGTGTGTGTGTATATCCTCCTACAACTATCGACGCAAAGGGGCTCGGTTAGATTCCGCCAGTTGTCTCTATCTGGAGCTTTTAATTCAATACTTCTCCATTCATCTTCTCCTACTTCGCGCTTCATAGTTCTCAGCCATGTAGGCTTGGGTCTTTCAATTCTTTTAGTGCCTTGTGGAGCCCAGCTAAACTTTTGGTGAACTAATCTCTCTTGGGGCGCGTGAAGAACATGCCCAAACCATCTCCATCTACCCCTCATCATGATCTCTCTTATAGTTTCATTTCTAATCCTGTCCTGCCATTTAACTCCCAATACCCTTCTGACGGCTTTGTTCTCAAATCTTCTAAATCTATTGGAGATTCTTTCATTGTCATACCATGACTCATGTCCATACAATACCACCGATCTCACTAAACTGATGTATAGTGTGATTTTTATATGAAATTTCAGGCGATTTGATTTCCAAATTTTACTTAAACTAGCCATTGTCCGATTTGCATTTTTTCAATCATCTCATCATCTCTTTCTTGATTGTAGTTATCTTCAGCCCAACTTCGTGTGATATTTCATGCATTCTGGTAATCAAACATTGCAAATCCTGTCGTGTTCTAACAAGGACAGCATCATCAGCATACTCTAGGTCTGCTAAATTCCTGTATATATATTCCTTTTAAATTGAAAATGTTGTACCATAAGAAAATTAGATGCGTCCATTCCTTTGAAATCTAAGCCTATAAAAACTCAATGACAACTCATCTAACTCCTAGCGTTTCTTTTAAAAACCCTTAAATTTGTGTGTGAGAAACAGAGAGAGAGAGAGAGAGAGAGAGAGAGAGAGAGAGAGAGAGAGAGAGCCTTACCTTACCTTATTCTTATTCTATGTTTGAGTTCCCCCAGGTCCCTCAGTGTGAGGCACCTCGTATATCCATCAGAGATTTATTAATGAATCTTCCGGTGTATTTTGCATCTTCCGAGCTTATTCTTAAACACATCTACGCTCACTCCTGATATGTTTCTTAGATGAGCTGGCAGCGCATTAAATAGTCGGTGCATTATCGATGCTGGTGCGTAGTGGATTAATGTCCTGTGCGCCTTCCTTAGTTTTCCTGGTATAGTTTTTGGCACTATTAATCTACCTCGGCTTGCTCTTTCTGATATTTTTAGCTCCATGATGTTTTCAGTAATTCCTTCTATTTGCTTCCATACTTGTATTATCATGTAGCGTTCTCTTCTCCTTTCTCAACTGTATAGTTTTAAAAATTGCAGTCTTTCCCAGTAGTCATGGTCCTTAACTTCTTCTATTCTAGCAGTAAAGGACCTTTGTACACTCTCTATTTGTG
Organism: Palaemon carinicauda; assembly: GCF_036898095.1. Lineage (NCBI taxonomy): Eukaryota > Metazoa > Arthropoda > Malacostraca > Decapoda > Palaemonidae > Palaemon > Palaemon carinicauda. Next base: position 156,736,651 of record NC_090733.1, on the reverse strand, counting down.
CAATATCCTTTTAGTAGTGTGGGTACCATATCACATTGCAGTACTCGAGTGTACTACGTACATAAGTTTTGTAAAGCATAATCATGTGTTCAGCTTTTCTTGTTTTAAAGTGTCTGAATAGCATTCCCTTTTTTGCTTTACATTTAGCCAACAGTGTTGCTATTTGGTCGTTGCATAACATATTCCTATTTAACATTACACCAAGGTCTTTAATTGCTTCCTTGTTTGTGATTGTCTCTTTATTAGGTCCCTTGTATGCATATACCATTCCTTCTCTGTTTCCATAATTTATTGATTCGAATTTATCGGAGTTAAATACCATTATGAGAGAGAGAGAGAGAGAGAGAGAGAGAGAGAGAGAGAGAGAGAGAGAGATTATACTGTAGTCTCCTTAAGTGGAAAAAGCAATGCAGTGTATTTATTAAGCCTATTAAAATTAATGACAACTCATCTAACTCGAACTGCTTTACGATGTATGGTTTTTTTAAACCTTGAATTTCGTGAGAGAGAGAGAGAGAGAGAGAGAGAGAGAGAGAGAGAGAGAGAGAGAGTATTAAACTTGAGTCTCCTTTAATGGCAAAAGCACCACAGCAAGACAACTTATTTACCACAGAAGACACATGACACCCAAAAGAAAACTTCTAATCCAAAACTGAAACACGAATCTGTCATCAAGAATGAGTATATCTTCTGGAGAGACATGAAAAACATATAATTAGAGGAGTTGTATGTCCCTTATTAATCATAACATCTTTATTCAGCAGCCTCGCCAGGCACGATATACACATTCAATTATCATTAGCCATGACAACAATCAATTAGGCCGGGTTCGTCACGCGAGCTTGATGCTTGGGAATGATCAAGGAATAATTTAGTAAGGGCTAAAATAACTTAATTTCATCCCTTGATGAACGTCCTTGTAAGTAGTATTGTTTATTAGTGGTTGTTTACCATTTGTGTTATTCTATTTTAGGCAAGACCACTTTGCCTAGAAATATGTTGGGTGTGATGGCAAAGTCCACACTGAATAGAAGCAATTTAGTGTATTAGTAAATAAAAAGAAAAAAAGGAAAGTAAAGTGAAAAAAAAGAATGCAACAAATAAAGCTGTCTAAGAGATTTGGTTTTCCGGAGGTTTATGTTGATTCAAGTCGGGTTCGTCATTTTACTTTTATTAAACATCAATTTATTTTATTTTGACCATTATTATCCAAAATACTTGAAACTTCTTCTTGAACAATTTTTATACTCATCAGTTTGTGTAGCAAGATTCCATAAAGCAGAATGATCTCATGTAAATGGAAGAGTGGATATGACAACGATAAAAGATAAATAAGCGAATAATATCCAGGGAAATAGATAGAAAATGAAGTACGATGAAAATATTGTACAAGAAATATTATAACATAAAATTTTCCCAGGAAAGGGAAGTAAATCCGTAGCTTATTGTATTCCAACGTCCTTCGCAAACCGGTGCCGTCCATATTTTGAAAACTTTGTCTATATAGCTATTGTTTATTGAAGAACAATTGAATACGGCATTTCCGATAACCCAAGAATAACAAAAGGCGTAAGAAATAAAAAAATTAAAAAAAAATATTCAAAATTCTTCATCCAATTACTGTATTCAGAGAAACAAAAACGCGCACACACACACACACACACACACACACACATATATATATATATATATATATATATATATATGCGTTTGTGGGTGTGTGAGCGCGCGTGCGTTTTTCTGTCTATAATTGGATGAAAAGTTTTGAATCCTTTTCTTATCTACTTTTTTTGTGTGTGTTTGTATGTACAGTATATAGTGTAATTTTATGACATTTCTAAAGAGATTAAACTTTTCTTGGTTATCCAAATAATTATGCAGTGGCTAAAAGACACATTCGTGTTGAAATTGAGTACCTTATAGACTCGACATTTATAACTATGGGAGTTCTTTTACTATTGAATAATAGTTGATGTATAACTGGCTAAGTATGTTTTCAATATACGGAACAGTATATATTATTATTTAATGAAAATAATGTATGATCGTGAACAACTTGGCAACAGAATGAAGAGAACAATAGAAAAACAATTATTTTCTTAAGTCAATAAATTTTTCTCGAAGGTAGGAGGATGGTATCCTCACAAGCAAGTGATTTTGAAATTGTAAATGGAAAATATTTCTTGATATAATTCGGTATGTTATATTTAATGAAGTTGATATTCAAAATGAATTGCATAATTGATAGTACAACCAGATTTTTTTCTTGTTTGCTTTGAAAATTAAATGTGGATGTACTACATGTGTGCACATAATAGATATTTTTCTTTTTCTCTTATATAAAATGAATGTCAGTATGAATATGGAGAAAAGTTTTTGTAGGGATAAAACGTTGTAAGTCTGTATTTTTCTATAGTAACTCAACGTCTCCATATGGAAACGAAGTAATACAAATATTGAATTCGCAATATTAACACATGCTTTGCACTTTATTAAAAAACTTAAGACTATCGTTCTTTGAAATTTCAAATATAAGAAAATAACGATTGAAGTAATCCTTATTTCGTGATGAAAATATTATAAGAAAGATATATATGCCGTTAGAAACTATATCATTATATTTTTTCCCTTTTGTATTTTTCCTTTCACCCACGGGGCTTATCTCCCTATTATTCTCTTGACAGCGAAACCATTTAAGCTGACATTGGCTATAGGTCTCAAGGGGAGCCCTAGCATTCAGTAGCTGATCTTGATCCATAAAATAGATGTAAGGCCAATATTTTTCGTGTTGTCCTGTTGAATTTAGGTTTTATTCTTTCTTTTAAACCTGTTTTAGCATTTGATTGATGTATTTTTAATGCCCAAAATTAACATTGCACTAAAAATATAGTGCAAATATTCAAGGCATAAACAAATCTTATATGGTGCTTGCAATGAATGGAAAATTATGATAATGAATTCTTCAAAAACTCATGAAGACACTCGACAAAATGGCCTTTTATTGGATATAAAGTATTTACCTTGTAAAGCAGATTGTGGTATGTTTAGCGTTAGTAAAGTAGGGCATCTTATTTTTTTTTTATTGTCTACCATACAAAGAAATAAGTATGTCTAGATAAAACATGTACATTAGCATTATTGTTATGTATTATTCGTCATTTTTATAGTTTGAATATGTCATTAGTGACAAAGACATATTTTTACATTGGTGCATTATGAATATACTCTCATTGAAACCTTAACGTTATCAAAAAAAA